>NC_089748.1:2661633-2679133 GCF_040412425.1 Macrobrachium rosenbergii | reverse complement strand
AGAAAGGGGGGTGAGAAGGGGTGGGAACGTGGTTACATGTAAAACTAACCAAAAACGACAGATATTGGTATCTAATCCATATATTAGGTAAGCTTAAATTATTTTCTTTATTTGCATTATGTAAATTTAGATCAGCCTTGTTTTTTCTAGGTTTAATAACTACATTTTAAGAAAGTCATGTTGTGGCAGGATAGCCTTTGTTTTGGGTAGGTATTTGCTTACATTATTTTTGAAGTTTAGTGTCCATTGTCTGGCCATTTCTGGTGCTTAATGTTAAGTGCTTAGTTTAACATTATTCAGCGTGGTTAGGCGCCTCCTCCCCGTTTGTTTATATTATCGAACTATTGTTTTAACAATTTATTTTGTTTTTACGAGTGTTGATGATGGTGATGTCTGGACGTTGGAACTCGGCCTGAGTTAGTTCAGGCTATAGTACTCCCCTGGTATGCTGTCCCTTAAGCAGCTGACTGATATTTGGAATTTGGATGACGATTATTTGGCAGCTTTTTGGATTACGTTTACAGATCTTCCTTTTGGACTGTTGTTCACAGGTCCTCTTGTCACCTGCGATTTGAGTGTTTCCTGTCTCGACCTGCGACTTGGGTGCTTCATATGAGACTCGCAGGTGCTCCTATCACCTGCGACTTGAGCGTCTCCTGCTTTTCCTTGTTGAGGAGGAATTCCCAGAGAATTGTAGCCGTCGCTTTCTCCCGTCTCTGTCCAGCTGCTTTTTTCAATGGATTTGGGAGCTTGCTAGCTCGTGAAATGATCTGTAGGGAAGCTGATGCCAGGTAAAACAGAGTATCCCTGATTTTTGCCTAGGATCACCTTCCCTTTATGTTGATGCTCTGGCATTTATGACCTGCCCTGATAGCTATATTGGCGATTTCATCACGGTCCTGGAATTGTTTCTCCTCCCATGCCTCTGTGACTTTATAACGTCACCCGACGGGGTCATATATGTTCTAGGTAAGGTTTCGCTTATCTAGCTTTGTGGCAATAGGTAGGGATTATAATTATTTCCTTGTTTTGTTTACTCTGCCTTCCTTCTTCCTTTGATTTAGCATTAGGATAGTTTTTGGTCTGGCAGCAAAAGTGTTGGATCCAAACAAGTTATCTATTAGTAATTGTCATTTCCTTCTTATTTATCTTTCTTTGATAGGGTTTAGCTTTCTTAGTTTAGGGGATCCAGTATGTTTCTAAGGACTGGTATTTGTCCTTCCTGGTTGTTACCAAGATTTTGAAGTGTTTATTGTATCCAATAAGGTTGATTTAAGTTTTGTATTTATTAAGTATTAAATATTGTTAAGTTTTCTTGGGTGTTTGTTTCTGCTGACCTTTAGCACTGAGATACATTTATTACTGACAACAACTCTATTATAATTTAAGAACTTGCAGAACAACCCTAAGGGGTGTAACAATTTGGTGACCGTGACAGGATTGTTCTCAGGTGTACTCAGTGTTTTGGTCTGGGAACAGCACCTGGTTAATTTAACATTTTGTTTTGGTGTTGTTATTACCTTTCTCCCCTGCTAGTTTCGGTACAATGGAGGATTTTGTGTTTGACGCAGCAGAGTTTTTAGGGTCAGCTGACTGTATAAATCATCTGCCAGTATTGATTAAGGATTATTTAGCAAGTTGTGCCAGGTGGTTGGGTATTCCGTTGAGGGCAGCGGATACAAAAATCAGTTGTTGGTAGCCATTAAAAGTAAAATTACTCAAGGTCTGGCTGAGGCTGAACATTTGGTTAGGGAAAGTGAGATTGCAGGTGGTAGTGACTAGAGCATGAGAGTAGTATGTTTGAGGGAGAGATTGATGATGATGTTGGAATAAGTGTCAGCGTAGGTCTAACTTTATTTGAGGATCCTCTGCGGACAGGAACTATTTATGAGTGCCAGGCTAATTTGCCTCGGAAACAAAATATTTCCACTAATCCTTTTATGTCTGCAGAAAACCCTGCGCCAGGAAATCCTCTGGCTCCTGTTCGTCCTTTGGTGGAGTCCAAGGAGGACGGTGAATTTAATTTGATTTGTAAATGTATAGAATTGAGGAAGCTAGAATTTGAGGAGAACAAGAGCGCAAGGCGACAGGAATTGGAGATAGTCAATATTAATTTAGAAATGGCTAGGCTGCAGGGCACCTCTAATAATTTCAATACACCTTGGGGCAACTTGCAGGATAAATTTAATATATGTGCGACCTTGAAATTAGTGCCAGTGTTTGATGAGTTGAATGTCCCAGAATTTTTCATGGCATTCGAACATGTCGCCACCCAGTTGTCTTGGCCACAAGAAATGTGGACTGTATTAATTCAATATAGGTTGGTGGGCAAGGCAATTCGAGTGTATAATGCCTTGGAAGAAAGAATAGCTTGTGACTATCATAAGGTCAAGGCACTAAGTTCAGAAACTTTACAAAGCAGACCTCCCTTACTTATGTCGAATTTGCTAGGCTTAAAGAGGAGCAGTTTGATGATTTGTTAAAAAGCTGCCAGGTGGTCTCTTTCTCCTCTTTGAGGGAACTCATGCTTCTCGAAGAATTCAAGAGGGCATGCAGCAAAGAGTTGAAAGTGTATCTGGAAGAGGTAAAAGCCATCAATTTAGGTAAGGCTGCCCAAATTGCCAATGAGTTTGTATTGACCCATCGAACTGGGTTGGGTAATTTTGGGAATAAGAATTTGAATTTTCAATCTGCTAGGCCAGTTGATTTTCAGAGGGAGCCAGGGACTTTTGTGAATACTCGCGGCCAGGGTAATCCACCAGTTAGAAATCATAGGCCCGATAGTAACCAGGGAAAAGTCTTGAGTGGACAAGACACTCATGTCTTTTTCAAAGATACCAGGTTTGGTTCTGGCCCATGTAATATGAATAATAGAGGCAGGGGGGACCTGCTTCTGGTGTAATAAGCAGGGACATTATCGGGCACAGTGTAGTGCCAGAAGAAGGTACCTCCAAAGGAATAGTAATAATCCTGTGTCATTAATATTTACTTGCAAGCCTGTTGTCAGTAATCCCGAGATTGAAAAGCGTCTGGTTCCTGCTAGTAGTAATGATAGCAGTAGTGGCAGTCCGTCTTCTAGTAGAAAGGAGTCATGACTCCTTTATGATAAGTATATTTGGCCTGGTAAATTAATGTCTAGTTCTAAAACGATTGGTGTGAAATTTTCGAGGGACACAGGGTCTGCTCGATCTCTGGTTTTGAAAGAAACTTTGAAAGATTTAGTTGAATATTCAGGGAATTTTGTTGTTCTGGGAGGGTTCCCGAACACTTGCTTTGGCTCTGTTAGTGGAGGTCAGGCTGTCTTTCCCTGGTTGTGATAAAGTGACAGAGTTGGCAGTTGTTGAGAGTCTCCCTATCCCCGGCATTGACGGCATTTTGGGTAATGATATGTTAAACAGTAAAGAACAGGAGTTGTTCCCAATATTGTCCATGCATGCCTGTCCGGTTGCAGCAACAACCCATGCAGCAGCAAAGGCTGCAAATTTAATTGATAATGATGATGATTTAATCTCAGGTAGTTTAGAAGTAGATGTAGAGAGGCCAGGGTCTTTAGACGGTAGTAGTAGTGTAGTTAGTAATGTTTTGAGACCCGATTGGGACAGGTTGTCATTTACTGAAGCCCAGGAAAAGGAATTTAGTTTTGATTTAAGTGACACCGCAGATTTGACTAAACCCAGGTTTTGTGTGACTAATGGTTATTATGCTCGATTAGTCGCCCCTCTACCGATGACCTGAGAAAAACGTCTTGTATTGTCCTGTTTCAATTTAGGAAGCCTATTATTACAAAATATTAGAAAAGAAATATTGCATGGGAAAAAATTAGAAATATTCATAAAAACCCATCACCAGAAATTTGAATACTGTATTTACCAAATATCGTGACCCCTCTTGAATTCCTATGTACAACTCCTCCCTCAGGTGAAGGGCCTGCCATCTGAAGGGTTGCTGAGGGAGGAGGAAGCTGCAGGAGTTAGATGTTTATCCTTGGTCTCCCTGCACCTCTTTTGGCAGAGCCTGACCCACGACTTGGTGAAGGCTTGAGTTGCTTCTCTGTGTAGTATCTGTAGAAGCAATTTCTTGGTGCCCTACTCAGAGGAACTCTACATGCCCTACACACCCATGATGTGTTTTTTGTATGTCGTCTAGCAAGCAGATGTGGCATCTCAGCTGTTTTGACTTGATGGAGGGAATCTCCCTTATATGAATGAGGCTATGTTCCCCTGGCGCAAGACGCTCATAGCTCTCCAGGAAGTTGGCATGCCAACGTGGAACACCTAATAGTTCCAGTTTAATACCAGCAGTAGAGGGACCAGCAGCAGAGGGACCAGCAGTAGAGGGACCAGCACCAGAGGAACCAACATCAGCAAGAAAAGGGGGCACAGAAAAAGTATGAGGAGGAGGAGAAGGAGGAGGAGGAGGAGGAGAAAGAGGAGGAGGAGGAGAAGGAGGAGGAGGAGGAGAAGGAGGAGGAACAGGAGATTCAACAGCAGCCTCAGGACTGTCAACATCAGAATCCATAGGATGGGATTCATCAGGCTCAGAATCTTCACCAGCAGATACAGCAGCAGCAGGAACAGGAACAGGCAGGCCATCTAATCTGTCAGCTACTGGTAGGTCAGGTAAACGAGCAAAAGAAATACCACGCAAGGGCCAGTCTTCTATGCTGAAGTTTGTAAGTGCTTCAGCAGATTCATACATGAAATCAAGAAGTTTGACTTTCTTACCTTGTGGGTGGTATTTTACAAATACAGTGTAAGCATTCTGTATAGCCATCTGCAATAAATAGCATGTAAACTTATGGGACCACTTCATTCCCTTCCTGGCCATCGAGTAGTATTTCATCAGCTGGTCAAACAGGTCTACCCCACCCATATACTGACAGTAAGTGCCAATAATCAAAGGTCTAGACATTGTGACTGTTTCAAGATCTGTTCCAGTAGCCCGCCTTACTCACCTCCTGCGCACAAACTCTTCCATTTCTGCATTGCAAGCTGTAGTGATCATTATGACAAGTCGGATGTCCTGCCAACAGATGACGAAGATGTTCCCCCTCCTACAGAAGTGCATTGCATTCCGAGGCACCCGTTGACGAGTCAGTCTTTAGAAAGTTAGGTGCTCCCTTCCTTACAAGACAAAGTGTCCCTGAACAAAGAACACCATGAGAATACAACTCCTCAGCCAGTTCAATAGAGTTGTAGTAGTTGTCCATGAAAACGTGGTAACCTTTGTCAAAGAGAGGGCCTATTAGTGTGAACACAATGTCCTTCAAGGCTGAGGTACTTCCTCCATATATCAGGAAATCAATAACGTATCAGCTCTTGGCTTCACACAACGTATAGAGTTTGGTACCATACTTACTAGGTTTCTGGGGGTTGTAGGTCTTGATAGACAGCCTACCCTTGTATGGCATCAAGCCCTCACCCAATGAGACATTGCGTTCTGGGGTGTAGGTGGCCCTAAATCGTGCCTTCAGGTAACTGATGACAGGTCTCACAAGGAATAAACGGTCGTTGTTACCTCGAGGGATGGCCTTTCGGTTTGCAGCATGAAAGTACCGGTTGATGGTGTCAAACCGGTTCCTTGACATAATCTGAGCAAAACCTGGCATTGAAAAATTTTGCCCGTCTGCCGGTACATTCGCTTCTCTGGTGCCAGAAAAATCCCCATGGTAATGATGAGGCCCAGAAACATAACCATCTCTTGCACAGTTACAGGCACCCAGGATCCCTTGTCCCCACGACGCATCTCGTTGCGCATGTAATCAGCATATACATTGGTTTCTGCAGCCAAGTATACCAACAGCTCTCTAGTAATAAAGAGCTGCAGAAACCCAAGAAGTGTCAAAGGGGTACGGACATTCAAACCTGGCATGACTGTGAAAGGCGGAATCACTGGAGGCGTAGGATCCTGGGTCCACTCCTCATCAACATCATGGGTTGATTGCCTGTCATGTCTGCTCATCCTTGAAGATCCAGACCTCCTCCTCCTTCGGGAATGCTCACCTCGGGCACGATGGGGACCACCTACATCTACACCACCAACAGCACCCTCTGCCTCGACATCAGACCCACTGCTTTCACTACTACTACTACTCCTCCTGGCACGCCTACAGCCTCTTGGAACCCCTGAGGCATCACCAGAACCCAAGGCCTCATCACTCCCAGCATCACTAAGGGCACCATAAAATCCCTCAAAGCCTCCCTCATCATCACTAACACCCCTCCCAGCAACACTGCCTTCAAGAAATCCCTCAAAATCACATGAATGCCTCCCAGGATCAGCATCACCATCTCCTCCCCCAACACTGCTCCCAGCAACTCCAACACCCCCAGCATCACCATCTCCTCCTCCAGCACTACTCCTAGCATCTCCAACACCCCCAGCATCACCATCTCCTCCAACACTACTCCCAGCATCCCCAACACCCCCAGGATCACCATCTCCTCCTCCAACACTACTCACAGCATCTCCAACACCTCCAGCTTCATCATCGCCTCCAGCACTACTCCCAGCATCTCCAACACCCCCAAAATCACCATCTCCTCCAACACTACTCCCAGCATCCCCAGCACCCCCAACATCACCATCTCCTCCTCCAACACTACTCACAGCATCTCCAACACCTCCAGCATCTCCCCCAAAACACCAACACCAGCAGGCCCTCTCACAAACTTACCCTTTGTCTTTGTCTTGGCATATATGCCCTTCTTACTCTTACCCTTACCTTTACTCGCCATACTTACACCACCTGTTGCACCACCTCGAACAGGCATACCGGTAGAAGCACCAACAGAAACCCCAATAACACCAGCTTCACCAACAGAACCCCCAACAACAGAAATACCAGCAGCATCTCTCTCCAACTTATATATTTTTTTCTTCTCCCTCTTGCCTCTCTCCCTGATGCTTACACCACTTGCTCCTGGTACTTCACCAACACTAATGGTGGCCTCTTCAAACTCTTCTTCATGTACCGGTAACACATTTTCCAATGCTACAACTCCCGGGGCCATTGCCTCATCAACATCACTCCCCTCAATCATTTCATCAGCATCAGCATTAAGCACTTCAGCATCTGAATCTTCTCCATATGCACTCTTTTTTTGTCTTTTTCCTCCCATTTCAGACGAAGCAGTTCCATGGCTTGCTTGGTTGGGGTCAGATTTATCCTGCGAGCCTTCCAGGAAAAGTCATAACCAAGCAGCAGCCTCCTTATCTTGGCATCCTCTGGAAATTCAGAGCCCTGCCTAAAATCCAGACGTCTCTTGTGTGATGCACTAATGCGTTTTCCACTAGCTTTACCATTAAAATTTTGTGAATGCATGTTGAAGATATATTCTATATTGATGTCACTATATGTAAACAATCACTCGTGTTTATAGTAGCTCGCATGCTTGGTCTCTGACAGAGAAGTGTGGGTGGGATCAGCTGATTTCATTGAGAGAATTTTACTACGCCTGGGATTTGCACATGCGCAGTACAGAAACGGCTTGGCTGGCATATTGATCCCTGATCTACATGTTCCAAGGTATGCTTTAGCCTATGGAAACCACTAAGTGTTCGAAAAAAAAAAAAAAAATTTACTCCTAACACACATACAAAAAATTTTGGTAAATTTTATGTCACTCGGGCAGGAAGGGGAGTAGGGTAATTTTACGTACCACTACGTCATTTGGGCATGAAAGAGTTAAGAGGATGTGCGCTGACAGGCCTAAATAGCTCTTTTCGAGCCAGAGAATAATTTCCTGTTTATTTTCCCTACTCCTGGTGAAAAAACCCTGTTTATTCCTTTTTTCCCCAGGGAAGATTTGCATAGTGACCAATTTCCAAAAATGCCTAACTGGCAACATAGGCTTATTCTTATAGTAGATATTTGGGAAACTGATCAGTCCAGATAGAGACTCTGTAGTTTGGTTATGTTTTGTCTCTCTCTCTCTCTTATCCCTCTCTTCCTTCAGAAGAGAGTTAAACTTATAACATAAGTTTGGTGGTCACTGTTAATAATATTTAATGTTCCCTTGGTAAGATCTAACATAGGGGAAGTATGTTAGCAGTGTAACAGGCACCTTAGATAAAAAGTGTGTTCCTGCTGCAGCAAGACTTTTGTAAAAGTGTTTAGAAACTTGTATAAGGTAAAGTGGTTTTTACTTATTTTTACCATGGTAAAAAGATATAAACTTTAGAGGGATTTTGCCTTAGTGAAATTATTGTTGATAAACCTTTTGTGCAATTTTTGTATGTTCTTGTTTTTACATTTTGATACTTTAACATTGCATAATTGATTTCATTTTCATTTGTTAAGATTACTTTTTTAAAATCTTGAGTAAATTTTAATAGTTTGAATTTTGCTTAGTTAACGTAATTTCTTGATAAATTAAAGTTTTATGAATTAATCTTGTTTAAGAATTAGTTAAATCTCGTGTTGTTTTCAAGTAATGGTAAATTTTTTCAGATTATGAATTCTAATTATAACTTTTGAAGTTAGAAATAAATCTTTGTAATTAAAGTTTTAAAAACAGTGTTTCATTTCTGACCACCAGTGAATGGGGTTATTTGTGTGTGCATAAGGCAAAGTGATAGACATGTTTTGTTCCCCTTTCAAACAGTGAAGCGAATGAAAACCAGGGAAGTAATTACAGTTGTTGGATGGAGTGATGCCCTTTTTTATCTAGTATATCTCAGCACCTCACACATAACTTAATAAACCTAGTTTGATATTTCAAGTGATAAGCAAGTTTTAAGGGATCACTGTTACCTTTAGAGTGTTCAGTCATAATATTATTGTTATGGGGGTTCAGGTATCTGGCTGAAGTGAGGTAAATTTTTGAATTTTGTGACTAGTTGTGTGATAACCAGGTACTTGGTACACATTGTGACAATATGTATATATATATATATATATATATATATATATATATATATATATATATATATATATATATATATATATATATATATATATATATATATATATATATATATATATATATATATATATATATATATATATATATATATATATATATATATATATATATATATATATATATATATATATATATATAAAGTATATATATATATATATATATATATATATATATATATGTGTGTGTGTGTGTGTGTAATAAGGCAAGGCAGCAGTAACTGAAGCGTCCGTCCCATAATTACTGAATCAAGGATAAACTTAAACTGCAAAGACTTCTACAGCATCAGTGGCATTATTAGTTTTCGCACAGAGGGCTTAACAGCATTATACCAGCTCCCCGACACACTGTGCCACTCTCTATATTGTCTACATTCCAGTATTTCCTTAATATTAAGACCTTTGTGTTCCAACTACTCTTCCATCCCATCTAGCTCGGTCTCACTATCCTTCTTCCTCCCAAAACTAATGAATTAAACTCATTCTCTAGCAAACAAACCTCAAGAAATTCTGTAATCACATTTTTTTTTACCACATTATAGCGTCATGTCTTCTGTTTCAACTCTTCTAATTCCGGATAAATACAATGCTAAATACTAATTTAAACCAACCTCCTTTCGTCTCCCACTTACTATCAATATTTACACTTATAAGCACGGGGAGTTGAAAAACCCACCCTTCATGAGTCCTAACGTATGATTCTATTGGCACTTCTCTGCAGAACCTTTTCTTATGTGAATCAGCCCCTTCCTTCTTTTTACTATTTAAATTTAGGTTTACTATTCACTCATCATGGATTTCACTTACCCTTTTTAACCTTACCCTTTTTTATGTTCATTTTAACATTTCTGAGGCTTTTGTCTACAGATATTTTCGTTTCCAGGTTAACTTTTCCCACACATTTGCATCTGAACCTCCTGACCTTTTCCAGCTCTGTATACATTTGCTTCTTATGCGAAAATTGTTTCATAATGAACATCCTCTTCATCCTTGGATGAGCCTATACTTGTTATCTTTTATCCATCCTTACCCTTATTTTACTTTCTCAGTGAAATTCCTACCATGCTCCTTCCCAAATATGCAAGTAGATTAAGCAATGCGTTGCCTCAATAATTTTTAAAATCACGCCTATCAGATTTCTTAGATACATAGGAAGAATTACTCCACTCACCCATTCCTTTGAACTGTTTTTACTTCCATACTTAACTTGCATGTCATAGTCAGCCACTTAGTCATACAACCTTTTAAATTCCCATCAACTTGGGCTTCTTTATTCTTCAGTGTCTTACTTCCACTTCTTACAACCGCAAGAAACACTTTCACAGGCATTCTAAAATTTGCATAGTCCTCCACTTTCAACAATTACCTGATTTTTATTTGCCTCTTTATTCCAAGAAACATTTAGTCGTTTATTATAATCTCTGCATTTACTTGCCCCAGCTACAGGCTTTTTTGAGGGTTTGAGCCCACTCTGGAAGGTAAAGAAAGGTACGTTATTTTCCCGTCATTATCCCGTCATTACAAGCGAAAAGCTATTCACGCATTTTTAATATTGTATCAGTAGAAAACTACAAATATAGTTTTTGCATATAAGATATGAATTTTTATACAATAACTTTATAATAGTAACATTTGTTTACAGACAAAAAGTATTACAAAAACTGCTAATGTATGTCGTTTTTATTCTTTTATTGTTAATTTCAGTGCAAATGAAATATATTGCATTAATAATTGTTGGAACCTTTGGTACGTCTCTTGTTTGAAATAATTTCTCATTCACAGGCTCAAATCTTTTCTTCATTATGTATTAATTTGTATAATTTCATTAAAATGTCAGTATTTTGATAATACTAGAGGTTTTTCTTCTTAACAAATCGTCTCTTTCACACTTCTTTTCTGTACCAAATATGCACACATTCAGACTACCAAACCTTAACATTTACATTGTTACTGATTTTTTGTAAAATGAGTTCCATACCACTGTTCGTTGCTGTGGATTCCATATCAAGAAAAACAACGGCAATTCTCTTATTTTCTCCTAGATATACTGAAAAGGTAAAAAAAAAAAAAAAAAAAAAAAAATATATATATATATATATATATATATATATATATATATATATATATATATATATATATATATATATATATATATATATATATATATATACACACACACACACACACACACACACACACACACACATATATATATATATATATATATATATATATATATATATATATATATATATATATATATATATATATATATATATATATATATATATATATACTGTATTTATGTTTGTGTGTGCGGGCAATATGAGTTGGTCTAGGAAAGTGGGTTGTATTCTGTGGGTGAATGAGGGGGTACGATTGGTAGACGTATCTGTTTACATGTGTGTAAAGTCTTTCTTTGGTATCTGGTCACGTTTTGAATCAATGAGGTTTTCAAAACCTTGCTGCTTTTCTTTTGTAGTATTATTATTATTATTATTATTATTATTATTATTATTATTATTATTATTATTATTATTATTATTAGAGTTGGCGGAGCATGTGATACCGCGCTCGCCATGTAAATTAAAGCTTGTATCTGTTGAAAACTTTCCCATTGTATTTACTATTTTCTCTACCTGTTTCGATATCAATTCATGTTTTCTTTATTATAATCATACGCACCATATGATATGCGGAGTTGAGGTTTGTTTCTAACTACCCCCGTAATTTGTCTGATGTGTACAGCTGGAATGAAAAAAGACAGTATGCAGTTTTTTTTTTTCAACTAATTCGAACAACATAACTACAATTATTGAAATAAATGAAATGTGAGATTAAATTTATTCTAGCTAGACCACGATATATGTCTGACTAAGGAAATTGATGTTTACATGAACTCCTTTTCTTTAGTTGTGAATTGGGAAGTCAAAACAAATCTGGACGTTGTCTTGAATACACTCCTCATCGTTTTTGGCATCTCTTAGACATCTAAATCAAGCTTCTATGTCCCCTTCGCCTACACACTCGCTATTTATTCTTGGTGATGCGGCCGATAAAATGAACACTTCTCACACCGAAGCAAAATGAAGCAAAAATCTAATCATTTATTAGCAGAGTTAATTCATTATGAGAGAAATGATTCATTAGTTTTCCACTTCAGGACAGAAAGATAATAGGGCTCACGAGAATTCTGTGACCTGACGCGCCGGCAGGTCCGGTGTCTCTTCTGAAAGGGGATAAATGATACTTAAAAAGGATATACTTCCGTCTGCCTGTGAACAGCAGGAGATGCTTTCGAGGCACCCCAGGGATACTTAACTAATTAAAAAAACAGCGGGTCGCAGATAACTAAGTATGTCCCCAGGCAATGGAAGTGTGCCCTTTGGCCATTCCAAAATGGTAGTTAAATGATGAATTAGTGACAGTCAGCTTGTGACAATAAGTGTCATCGGGACCTCTTGATTTGCTTTGGTGCCTGTGTTTTCCTGTGTCTGAACGTATTCGCATTTGAAATGGAACTCGTTTTCAATGTTAATGCATTTGTGAGAATAGGGTGTGCGCGCGTTAGTGGTGTTCTTGGGTCACATTGTCATCTGTTTTGGTATTAACGTCACTGCTGTCCGGAGAATCATTTTAATCTTAACATGGAATTTTATTAGTACTGTTGATGTTACTATTTGAAACTAAATATTTATAAATATTAATTTTTATAAAGATTTTAAAGATTATTAGTATGTCGGCAGAGAGAGAGAGAGAGAGAGAGAGAGAGAGAGAGAGAGAGAGGGGGGGTTATATTTTCCATGCAGAATTTTTCAGAGGCTCTTCCCAGAAACTATAGGTCGAAATTCCAGCTGTCCAACGTCCTTTCAAACTTTGTAAAGGAAAATGCAAGGGACAGGAACGACAAAAGCACTCAAGTGCAATCAACAGGCATGGATGAGGTCCATAACTGAGATCAAGAAGCAAAAGCAAGGATGAAAGCATTGCATAACCATTGATATTGCAGGACCCGGATGGGCTTTTTTTATATAGCAGAAGTGTCAGTTGAAGTATAGAGACTGGCTCGTGACATCACAGAAATAAACGAAACATACATATGAGATTATGATGATCGTTATAACTAGATTATTGTCTCCATAATATCTTTGGTGTGGCTGCCGAGCCACTCATATATCGATTTTCTAACTTCTGCACCTCATGTGCCAATGTGAGCGACAAGTAGTTCTATATATATATATATATATATATATATATATATATATATATATATATATATATATATATATATATATATATATATATATATATATATATATATATATATATATATATATATATTAGTCGTGATCCTACGACCTTCCTCTGTATATACTGTATACGAGTATATTTAATATTTAACGTAGTTCGTATTTCAGGAATATGTTAAGTTAACTAGGAATTTACTAATTTGTTTATTAATTTGTTTTTTTGTTAAACTATTCACTGCAGAAGTCAACAAACCACCTACCGATTTCTTGACCACTATTTCACTTCAAATAGTAGCCGGCAGATAAAATATTCATTGGTTATTTAAGTGGTTTTTATTCAAGAGAATTATCAGTATCTCCTTATCCTTCCTTAAGTATATCTTAGTTTAACCAGACCACTGAGCTGGTTAACAGCTCTCCTAGGGCTGGCCCGAAGGATTAGACTTATTTTACGTGGCTAAGAACCTACTGGTTACTTAGCAACGGGACCTACAGCTTATTGTGGAATCCGAACCACATTATGACGAGAAATGAATTTCTATCACCAGAAATGAATTCCTCTAATTCTTCTTTGGCGGCTCGGAGAGTCGAACGCTGGGCCAACAGCATGCCAGTCGAAAGCTCTACCACTCCTCCAAAGACGAACTCCTTATCCTTCCTACCATACCCCCTCCCCATAACTGAGTTTACTTCGGGGGTTCTCCAAGTTTCTAGTTGTGTTTTGCAGGACTGCCGCTTGACAACACCCATGCCTGCCTTTGTAACATCTTCAACATGGCGTTTGAATATCTGTAAGTTACAAGTGTTATGATATTTTCCCTGCTTTAATTTGATACTGTGCAGAAATTATTTACTTTTGATTTTGCTGTGAATTTATTGTATAAAATTTTGTGTTAAGTGTTAGTGTTATTATTAAATTATAAGGGTTTCTTGTGTTTAAATGGCTCCTTTTGATTGTGACAATGGTGCTTAACATTTTAATCTTAAGATCTGGCAAATTATAACTTGGGAAATTTTGTTGTAAATTTGGTGGTAACTAAGTTCGTGACAAGCGGGGCCCTGTCCGAATCTACATATATTTTCGGCTTTGTCTTTGTATTGTCTTTCTGCACAGTGTTATTTGAAGTGGGAGTGATACTTCGTCTATGAGGCTATCCTTATTAGATTGGTATAGGATATATTTTGTGTTTTGTGCTTATTAGTGCGTGCGCGGTAATAGTGTGTGCATTTAGCAGTATATGCAGTGGTTATGTTAGGAAGTGAACAAGTTTTGTAAGTGCTGTTGATAGGTTGTCCGTAATTCCCCATTCAAGACCCTCAAGACCCTTTCAAGTATCAATTATATAATTCACGATCGTATCAGAGTTAATATAGTCAATAACTAGGTCTTTGAACACCGGTTAACCTCCTCTCGTTGAGTACGACAAAAATATCTAATAGGTAGCATATTAGACTTGGCGATCGTCAACTTTAGTAATTAAGATCGCTACAATTCGTGTGACTATGCGGGTGTTATCTCGTCTAGTTACTATTGTCCGAAGCAATCTGTGAAGTAAAACTTCACTTCAGCTTCCTAAAACTTTTATACGTGTATTTTCATATTAAATTTTGTATGGAGGCCTACTGTGTAGACATAGTATTACATATAGTCAAAAGTCTTTTTCTCCATCACCATGTCAAAATTTAAAGTAACTTAGTTTTGCGGTAACCCTTCTGTACATTTGTCATTAACCATACCGTATGCGAAGAAGGATGGTCTTTTTGCTGTATCTGCGAAGTTCGAGATAAGCTTACCGGCTGGTATTAAAAAAGATACAATTAGGAATTTAATCTCGCAATACTGTATAGTGAAAGGATTAGTTGATCGTGAAGAGGCTAATAAATATCTCTTACAGGGGAAAGTAAGTCTCACTCCAGATGTAGAATACCTTAAATTAGCTATTGAGTTGGAAAGACAAAAACTAACGGTGTTCGAAAGAAAGCAACAGTACATCCAGATGGAACTGGATAGGAAGAAACTAGAAGCACAGATAGAAATAGAAAAGAATAGGAAGGAATTTGAGTTAGAAAAAAAAAAGTTAGATTATGAAGTCATGCGAACACAAAAACTGGAAGAGGAAAAAGCTAGGATTTTAGTTGAAACTAAGAGACAGGCATTAGACTTACAAGCTAGTCAGCCAATTAAATGTGACTTAACTAAGAGTATTAAATTAGTACCAAAGTTTGGTGAACAGGATGTAGATGGATTTTTTAGAATTTTGAGAATATGGCTTCGCATATTGAATGGCCTTCGGATCAGTGGTTGTGGTTGATTAAGTAAAAGTTCATTGGTAAAGCAGCTACTGTTATTAGTAGTTTAACAGAAGAACTTGATTATGAAATAATTAAGAAAGCTGTTCTTGATGCTTATTCAATAACTGCAAAGGGTTACAGTCAGAAATTCCGTAATTACCTGAAGCCATTCAGTAAAACTTGGACTGAATTCGCTAATGAAAAGTTAAGATTATGGCAAAAGTGGCTAGAAGACGAAAATGTAAGTGATTTCAGTGAACTTGTTAATGTTGTGGTTCTGGAAGAATTTAAAAGAAGTTTGCCTCAGAATTTCATGATGCATGTAACTGATAGGGAAGAGAAAAATCTTAAAAAGGCTACAATAAAAGCAGACAACTATTCCTCAATTCATAAAATTCATCCAAAAGGCATTCCAGATTTTGTAAAACAAAATACAGCAGAAACTGGTAATAGGAAAACAGAGACTGTTAGTTTTTATTGTAGAAACCCTGGGTGTAGAAGGTCTAAAGGTACTGATAATAAACCTCTGCCTGGTTCAAAAGACAAACCAGCTGCAATTCATTGTTTCTCTCATGAAGAGAAACTACTTGAGTTTATTTCTGATGGTACGGTTTCATTTTCTGATGATAGTGTCCCAGTGAATGTGAAAATTTTGAGATACTGGATCCAGTCAGAGCATAATTCTGCGAAGTGTAAACCCTAATGTTAAAACACTTGACGAGAATGTTATTCTTCAATGGATTATCACCAAAGCATACGAGATTACCTCGGAGAGATGGAGACAGCATTTTAGAGGTCTCACCAAGGAAGCTGGTTGGACCTGGGTGGAGTGGGCCTATCATAAAACCTAATCAGGACAATGCTGGCTCGACACCATGGCATGGGCAGAATTCCAAGGCTTGTTCAACTGGATCATGCTGGAGGATCTCTTCCACTGTGTTCCTGGACCACTCGCTGTGCACCTCAATGATTAGCAACCTAAAACACTGGCAGAAGCTTGTAATATGGCCAACGACTGGGAGATCGTAACCAGTCTCACAGCACATCTCACGGGGCATAGTGCCACCTGGACATTCTCAGGATCAGCTCGTTCTAAGAACAGACTCCATGGCAAACCTCCAATGTGCAATTTCTGCAAGAGAGTTGGTCACCCCAAATCTGAGTGCCGCATTAAGAAAGGAGTTAACCAGCAGCACCCTCGAAAGGACTCCAAGGACTCCTCTCTATCCACAACCACTCAATCTTGTCCACTGACAGTCACCATAGGGGAATCAGCCCATTCAAGGGGTCACTGCAGAGACACTGGAACTGCAAGGCTTTCTACTGCCAGATATCCTGGTTACCCAAAACATATTCCCTCTACCAAGGAAGTCCACCTGATCAGTGCCATGACCCCCACAGATGTGACGCCAGAAATGTCTCACCCCGAGTGGCTGTGGACTCAGTCCACCTCAGTGGAACCCCTGGATGGCTCTAGCCTACCAGTGAACCTGCTGGCTGCAGTAGACACTGGCTCAGATATTTGCCTGATTGACCAGGCCCGAGTGCCAGCCAGTGCCACTGTAGACGAAAAGAGCCTTCACTAACCTTAATCTCTGTGCCTGGCCCAGAGTTACTGCCAGTGCCGGATCCCAATCATGTCACGGATCCTCTTACGGAAGATCCTCCAAACCTCACGGAGTTGATCATTGCAAATTGTGAGCCTCCGGCCCCCACTGATTCTTCTTCACAATTACCTTTGTCTGCCAAGGATGAACCTCTGGTAGACCTTAACGCTACACCTTCTCCGGTCGACCAGGAACTGTCCAGCCAGGTTGCAGAAGCTTTTTCTACCCTTACAACGGTTGTCACCACAGCCGCAGTAGGGAGCCTCCCCGTAGCTCCTAGGGCTACCTCTGATTCTACTCCCAATGGCACTTCTGGCCTTTCCCCTGAGCTGGTGCCCTTGTCACCCCCTAGGAATGGCGTAGCCAGACCTTGGCAGAACTCGAAGAAGAAGAAGAATAAGGGCAGAAGAGATCCAATTAACCTATAA
>NC_089748.1:2644133-2656633 GCF_040412425.1 Macrobrachium rosenbergii | reverse complement strand
CTAAGGCTAAATAGGGTAGTCCTTGCAGATGAAAGCCGACGCTGGCACAATGTAGGCATACAACTGACGTCCTCACAAAAGATGAAGTGGGTGCTGCTCCGACACACGGAGAAACTAATGACGATAACAGATATATAATGATAATAAAGTGGGCTTACTCTTCTTCGCCACTGGAGGGCCTCCTCACGACTCCAAGGGCGCAGTGTAAGGGCAGAGGCAGGAGAATACAGGGCGTATCTTACGCTCGCACAATGGGCCGTTCACGAGAGCAAATGCTAAGCTCTCCTCCAAATCATGAAGAAAACGGGTAGATAAGCACGGTGAGGCACCGAGTCCAAGCCTCCAGCAACAGGCCCCAAGCACTCCAGCTTCAAACTAAGGGCACGAGCACACAAAGTCACTCACAAGTGACGCAACACGATGCAGGTGTGCAACAAGAAGTATCCTCTACCCAAAAGGTAAACTGCCGTAGACTGCCAAAAATTATAGCACATTGGTCCTTCTATGACGGAGCCGAGAACAACTCCTGAGATAATGCCACAAGGCTCCCTCGACAGCTCCGGGAGAGGGACAAAAATGACGTGGCACAGACGACGAATCATGGCCGAATCACCATCACAAACATGAAAAGCAAGAAACAAACTTCATGGGTGGAGTACCAATATAAAACAATAAAACCCTTGGGGGAAGGCAAAAGACCCAAATCCAGCTTTCAGAGAGAAAGGCAAAAGAAACTGGATTAAACAAGCAAAGCATACGTTAAAAAGGGCCTGCAAAACTGAATAAATTATGTTACTTTCTTATACCTCCCCATCAAAATGGAAAAAATTAATATATATATATATATATATATATATATATATATATATATATATATATATATATATATATATATATATATATATATATATATATATATATATATATATATATATATATATATATATATATATATATATATATATATATATATATATATATATATAAATATAAAAAATATATATTATATTTATATATATATTTTTTTAGATCATAAAACCAAAATATATGGGCAAAACTCAAATATAAAAATTAAATAATGGGCAAACTCAAACTAATTACTTTTACAGTATATATTAAGAACTAATTTTTAAATACTAGAACTAAGAGTTACTAACAGAGAAAACAAAAGATAAATTAAACCATCACCTGGAAAGAAAAAGTCATTAATGCCTAACCTAAAGACCAAACCAAGACCTACTCCCTACTCCTAAAAGGACCTAGATAATATGTCAGGAATAACATTGTCCCTCCCAGTTATATGTCTAATTTGAAGATCATATTCCTGCAAAAACAGACTCCACCTCAGCAACCTCATATTTTTGTCCTTAAATCGTTGAGTGAATACTAGAGGATTATGGTCTGTGTAGACCAAAATAGGATGAAGTGATGAACTCAAATAGACTGAAAAATGAGTTAGGGCTTTTATTAAACACAAGGCTTCTTTTTCAATAGTCGAGTATCTTGTTTCTGCCGGCGATAACTTCCTCGAAAAGTAAGAGACGGGGTGAACCATCCCTGTGTCATCCTCCTGGAGAAGAACCGCTCCAAGCCCAACGTCGCTCGCATCCGTCGCTAGGCTAAAAGGAAGATCAAAATTTGGAGATGTAACAACGGATAATTAGTCAAGGCTGCCTTTAACTTTTCAAAGGCCTCCTGGCACTCCTTGGACCATACAAACCTTACTCCTTTCTTTAATAAATTTGTCAAAGAAGTTGCAATTTCAGAGAAGTTCTTTATAAACCGTCGGTAATACCCGACCATACCCAAGAACCTCCTGACCCCTCTCCTGTTCTGAGGAGCCGGAAAGCCAGCTACAGCCTCTACATTAGCTTTCTTTGGAGCAACTCTACCCAGACCTACCTCATGCCCAAGATACAAAACCATAGCCTGGACGAAATCGCTCTTCCTCAAATTAACCACCAATCCAGCTTTTCTCAACGCCTTAAAGCTTCGAGTCTTTCCAAATGGGTCTCCCAATCGTCACTATATATCACTAAATTATCAATATACACGACGCAACCTTCCAAACTCTGAGTGATATGATTCATCAGCCTTTGGAAGGTGGCAGCCGCATTCTTCATCCCAAAGGGCATAACCTTACACTCATATAAACCTTTGTCTGTAACGAAAGCGGGAATTTTCCTAGCACGAGGGGAAAGACCAACCTGCCAATATCCTTTAAGCAAATCTAGTTTTGTAATAAACTTGGCAGACCCAATTCGATCTATACAGTCCTCCACCCTCGGCAAGGGAAAAGAATCTGTCTTGGTCAACTCGTTGACCTTTCTATAATCAAAGCAAAGGCGGTGTTGGCCTCCCTCCTTCTTAACCAAAAAGACCGGAGAACTCCAAGGGCTACAACTTGGTTTAATTAAATAATGGTCTAACATATAGCGGACCTCCTCCTGAACGATTTTCCTCTTGATGGGGTTAAGCCTATACGGGCACTGTTTAACGGGCTTAGCGTCCCCAACATCCACGTCATGATCCAAAACATTCGTCCTACCTGGCGCATC
The DNA here is from genome assembly GCF_040412425.1 of Macrobrachium rosenbergii. Classification (NCBI taxonomy): domain Eukaryota; kingdom Metazoa; phylum Arthropoda; class Malacostraca; order Decapoda; family Palaemonidae; genus Macrobrachium; species Macrobrachium rosenbergii. Next base: position 2,654,075 of record NC_089748.1, on the reverse strand, counting down.
CTGAAACAAGTCTTTGTACCTGTGGATGATACCAATCAAAGCTTCTGATTTCTCAGAATTCAAATGCTGAAATTTAGTGGAAAGGTTATTTAAAATATCGGAATTGCTTGACAAAACATCGGGATTAACAGACATTTTCTTGTTAACCAAAGAATTCTCATCTACCTCTATGGACACTACTGTAATTGGATCCACTACTACTGATTCTACCTGATCTACATCTCTACTAACAAAGGGCTTCAACACATTCACATGACAAATTCGAGACTTTCGTCTCCTACCAGGGGTTTCAGTCAAATAATTTACATCACAACTTTTTCAGGACCCTCCATGGGCCTGAAAACTGAGCTTTCAGGGGGTTACCTGGTATAGGCAATAAAACTAATACACAATCCCCAGGTTTAAAAATACGAATCTTGGTCCCAATGTCATAATTAGACTTCATTACTGCCTGACTTTTACGTCAATTCGCTTGAGCAAAATTCCAAGCTCTCCTCAGCTTTCCCTGTAAACTAGAAACAATCTAATACATTAAATTCGGGTGTCTCTCCTTCCCAATGCTCTCTCACCACATCAAGAGGGCCATGTACACAATGGGCAAATACTAGTTTGAAAGGAGAGAACCCCAAAGACTCATTAGGTACAGACCGTATAGCAAATAGGGCATAAGGAACCTCCTTATCCCATTCATTACCTGTTTCAGTACAAAATTTCTTTAATACTGACTTCAGAGTCTGGTGAAACCTTTCCACCTGACCCTGACTCTCTGGGTGATAAGGAGAAGAGGTAACATGACTAACACCTAGTTCCACCATTTTCTTTTTGAAAAACTTACTTGTAAAATTGGTGCCACAGTCAGACTGTATAACTTTAGGAATGCCAAATCGAGTGAAAAACCCGACTAACGCTTCCACCACCTTCTCACCTCGAATACTCCTCAGAGGTATAGCCTCAGGAAAACGTGTTACCCTACCAACAATGGTTAGGAGATATTCATTACCTCCACGTGTCGGCAGAAGAGGGCCCACCACATCTATAACTACCTCCTTAAAAGGTTCACCAACTGAAGGAATGGGAATAAGAGGGGCTTTAGGGATCTTTTGATTGGGTTTCCCCACAACCTGGCACACCTTACAAGATAACACATGTCTCTTAACCTCACGGCGCATCTGGGGCCAGAAGAAATGCCGTGCCAATTTCTGAAAAGTCTTCCTAACCTCAAAATGACCTGCGAGGTTATGTTCATGACTGAGAAACAATAATTTACGTCTATACCTTTCTGGCACAACTAGCTGCCGAATTACCTCTACCTGGTCAGCAGGTACATTAACTGACCTACTCACACGGTAGAATAAACCATCTTGTTTCATAAATACAGGTTTAGAAAGATCGCTACCATCATTAAGTTCTAAGTTATTAAATTCACTTCCTTGGGCTTCCTTAAAAGCCTTTGCATCCCAATTGATGCCCTGAAAAGATACATTATTATCATCATTATTTATATTAACACCAGTCACAATGTCAGTCGTCTGTCTATTAATTAACTCAGCATCAAGTTCAACCTCCTCGAGGTCAACCTTTTTAGACTGAGATAGCGTCACCACAGACACAGGATTCACCTAATCATCTGTACTCATCTGGTCACCTGCCAGATCTACCAAAGTCAAAATAGGCAATGCATCACATTCAGTTTCAGCCACTAAATCATTGGCAAATATAACGTCTACATCAGGAATCGGTAAAGCATCTACTATGGCCAAATTAACCATACCCTGAAAATACTTAGTCTTTAAATACATTTCTTCCAATGGATAAGAGGCCACTGTATCGGGAAATCCACCCAACAAGACAAAATTCTTATTCCTAAAGACAACATCATCGGGAACTGAACTCCGCAATATCAATGACTGAGAGGCACCCGTGTCTCTCAAAATCTTCACACCACGACCACATTGCAAAGCACTATCAACGTAAACAGTACCTTCCGATATATACTTATTAAATCTTAGTCATTTTGACTCCTCCCTCTGCGGTTGTTCCACTGATACCAATGTCACGGGTTCTTTATTCTTTTCAAGAAAATTATGGCGCACAAAGCAATCTGCCTTAAAATGTCCGTGTCGGTGACACCAAAAACAAACTACATCGGACCTCGAGGACCTACTACCACTACCATTCCTACTGATATTTACGAAAACTACGTGGTTCGCTACCACTACCCTTATTGTCATTTTCCTTCTTATTCTTTCTTCGGTCACCAACTGAACTGTCAAATAAGTTGCCGTGATCTGCCTGATTCCGTCTATTCCCCCTCCAACCGTTACCTCGAGGAGGGAACCTCTTACCACTAACCTCTTTCACACAGTCCTGACGATGAGCAAGGGAATACTCATCAGAAGCTATGGCTATTTCTTGAAGAGAGTCCAATTTAAGTTCATCTAAATGAATTTTCAGTTCCCTAACAACCATTCTTTTGAATTCTTCAACTAAAATTAATTCTTTTAATTTCTCAAAAGAGTCAGTCTCCTCTGATTTAAGCCAATCGTCAAGGAACTGTTCCTTCCTCCTTGCAAACTCAACAAAAGTCATACTGGGTTCTTTCTTAAGGTTACGGAACTTCTGCCGATAAGCCTCCGGAACCAAATCATATGCCTTAAGAATAATGGCCTTAACAGAATCATAATCAGCCGACAGATCCTCGCTTAAAGTGTTATAAACCCGCTGAGCTTTCCCTTTTAGCTTGCACTGAACCATAGTGGTCCACACATCCTTGGGCCAAGACAATTTCTTCGCAATTCATTCAAATGAAATAAAGAAATCGGGAACATCTTCCTTATTGAATACTGGCACTAATTTCAAAGCATTCATTAGGTCAAAACGATTATTATGGTTATTATTACTACCGATAATATCATTATGATTATTATTAGCATTAAGTGTACGCATTTGCAACTCAAATTTTCGCTCCTTTTTGCGCTCTTCAGCCCTCAGTTGCAAAGTCTTATATTCCAGCTCTTTAAGCTTAAACTCCTGGGAAAGGATTTTCAACCTTAACTTACTCACCTCCTGGCTACCTGACTTCCCTATCTCCTCATCACTACTACTGTTACCAAAATCTGGATCTCCAGTCGTTACTGTTTCCTTTACATTACTCTTACCACCTTTAATAGCTTTAAGGACCTCACACAATAACTATCCCTTCCTAATCTCTGTCGGTAATCCTAAGTTCAAGTGCTCAGCTAGACACCATAACTCATCTCTCTTAAGATAAAAAATTTCCTCCTCCCAGTCAGGACTAGCTAAAAATAGCGCTGCCGCCTCCTCAGATTTATCCCCAACTAAAGGCATCTTCCAAAACTAAGGTGAAAATAATAAAAGACTAAATAGGTTAATTTTCCCCCAACCACCTAATTCTCCCGAGTAGCCTCTCCAAGAAAAACTCCCCAAGGTTGGAATGTCAGTCAGGATCCTGTCACGGTCGCCACTCTTGTTAGGAACTTCAAGATGGTCTGAAGCTTTTAAGGTTCTTTTTGACCTGTATTTCAGATCAGTACCACAAAAGGGGTATGATCCCTGACAAACCAACACTCAAAGAGCACAATCTCAGAGAGGATACACAAAGCCACAAACTAAATTAACAATAATTTATTACAAAACAACTTATAGCAAAAGAACCCCTCTGAAAACTGAATGATGGGGAGAAAAAAAACACAACGAGCACACACAACAACAAATCAATCACTTCCTCAATCGCCTACCTAACTAGCATGCTAAGAAATAAGTGAAAGTAAACAGTGGAAGTAAGAAAAAACACTTTCCCTAGCATACGATAGTAGGAGATCCAGGGGGGGGGAAGGAAAACCTAAACCTATATACAGTATATATAAGATATTCAATTAATACCTTCTATGAAATACATACATTAGCAAAATATTAACAAAGATCCAATATTTTGGTTTCATAACGCCTAACAAACACTAAGGCTAAATAGGGTGGTAGTCCTTGCTGATGAAAGCCGACGCTGGCACACTGATGTCCTCACAAAAGATAAAGGGGGTGCTGCTCCGACACACGGAGAAACTAATGACGATAACAGATATATAATGATAATAAAGTGGGCTTACTCTTCTTCGCCACTGGAGGGCCTCCTCACGACTCCAAGGGCGCAGTGTAAGGGCAGAGGCAGGAGAATACAGGGCGTATCTTACGCTCGCACAATGGGCCGTTCACGAGAGCAAATGCTAAGCTCTCCTCCAAATCATGAAGAAAACGGGTAGATAAGCACGGTGAGGCACTGAGTCCAAGCCTCCAGCAACAGGCCCCAAGCACTCCAGCTTCAAACTAAGGGCACGAGCACACAAAGTCACTCACAAGTGACGCAACACGATGCAGGTGTGCAACAAGAAGTATCCTCTACCCAAAAGGTAAACTGCCGTAGACTGCCAAAAATTATAGCACATTGGTCCTTCTATGACGGAGCCGAGAACAACTCCTGAGATAATGCCACAAGGCTCCCTCGACAGCTCCGGGAGAGGGACAAAAATGACGTGGCACAGACGACGAATCATGGCCGAATCACCATCACAAACATGAAAAGCAAGAAACAAACTTCATGGGTGGAGTACCAATATAAAACAATAAAAACCCTGGGGGAAGGCAAAAGACCCAAATCCAGCTTTCAGAGAGAAAGGCAAAAGAAACTGGATTAAACAAGCAAAGCATACGTTAAAAAGGGCCTGCAAAACTGAATAAATTACGTTACTTTTTATAATATATATATATATATATATATATATATATATATATATATATATATATATATATATATATATATATATATATATATATATATATATATATATATATATATATATATATATATATATATATATATATATATTATATATATATATATATATATATATATATATATATATATATATATATATATATATATATATATATATATATATATATATATATATATATATATATATATATATATATATATATATATATATATATATATATATATATATATATATATATATATATATATATATATATATATATATATATATATATATATATATATATATATATATATATATATATATATATATATATATATATATATATATATATATATATATATATATATATATATATATATATATATATATATATATATATATATATATATATATATATATATATATATGTATGTATGTATGTATGTATGTATATGGAGCCTCGATGACTCAGTCTGTTACAGCAGCAGCGGGACTTCAGCAAGAGGTCTGTGGCGCGGGTTCAAATCCGCAGCCGACTGATCAGAGAGGCAGACACTTTGCTATCCGTGTAGACATCCCGGGATTATATATGTAATCAACGGATAGGTTTGCTTAAAAAGCAAATGGGTGTTACAGACTAAATACACACAAAACAAAGCCACTACAACACCTTCTAAAAACATAACAAACATCTCACACGTCTCGAACTCTCGCCCTACCTGCTGGGCAACAACTTCTCGCTGCTGGGAAGAAAGGGCGTTGGGACTCAGTTATGATACATGAAACATCGCTACCCCATACAAAAAAGGGGTCTAAGAAGTATGTCAGGCAGGGCAGCCGTGATCGAGACTACAGGTCTACCCCTAAAGCCAAATCAAAAGTCCTTCAAAAGAAGGCATCGTGCTTACCCCATACAAAAAAGGGAAAATGCACGTTAAAAAAGAAGAAGAAGAAGAATATATGTATGTATGTATATATATATATATATATATATATATATATATATATATATATATATATATATATATATATGTATGTATGTATATGTGTATGTGTATATATATATATATATATGTGTGTGTGTGTGTGTGTGTGTGTGTGTGTGTGTGTGTGTACATATTTCTTTTAAAGCTACAAATGTTGTCTGATATCCAGTTCACGCTACTTCGAGAAAATCTCTGATGGGGAATTATCGCCGTAGGGTAATTTTTTAAGTGATAAATGAATCGATACTGCCTGGTCTCAATCCCTTGACATAGTACCTTCCAACAACTCCACTCGACGGTCAAACCACTGAGCCACCAAGAAAGGCGTAAGTTATTGACAAATCTACAATACTTATTTACCCGTCAAGAGTGGGGAAATTATACCTGGTTTCTCCATTAACCCACCTCCATCACGATAGCTCATTGGTATGATGGAACACGCAGTTATTATTATGATATTTTTATCACACCGTGATTTCTATACATTCATGAAGCTACAAATGTCATATAATATCCTATGCACGCCACTTCAGGAGTATCCCCGTTGGGGAATTATCATCGAAGGGGAATTTTTTAAGTGGTAAATGGATCAATACCACAGGTTCTCAATCCCTTGGCACAGTACCTTACAACGATTCCATTTGATGGTCAAACCAATGAGCCACCAAGAAAGGTATAAGTTAATGCTGAATCTGCCGTACTTGTTTCCTCGTCGAATGGAGTCGCTGGAAGATACTGCGTCGAGGGATCAAGACCCGGCAGTATCGATGCATTTATCACTTAAAAAATTCCCCTTCGGTGATAACTCCCCTTCAGGGATATTCCCTAAGTAGCGTGAATTGGATATTAAACATTTTTAGCTTCATAATTGTGTATAAATCACAGTGTGATAAAAATTTCATAATAAGAGATGCGTGTTCCAGACTTACCAATGAGTTATCATGGTGGAGGGGGGTTAATGCTGAAGCCAAGTATAATTTTACCACTTTCGACGGGTAAATAAGTACTGCAGTTTCGACATTAACTTATACCTTTCTTGATGGCTCAATGGTTTGACTGTCGAATGGAGTCGTTGGAAGGTACTGTGTCGAGGGATCAAGACCCAGTGGTACCGATCGATTTACCTTAAAAAATTCTCCTTTGGTGATAATTCCCCATCGGGGATATTCCGAAGTAGCGTGAATTGGATATTAAACAACATTTGTAGGTTCATGATTGTATATAAGTCACAGTGTGATAAAAATTTCATAATAAGAGCTGCGTGTTCCAAACGTACCAATGAGCTATCATGGTGGAGGTGGGTTAATGCCTAAGCCAAGTACAATTTCTCCACTCTCGACTAGTAAATAAGTACAGCAGATTCAGCATTAACGTATACCTTTCTTGGTGGCTCAATGGTTTGACCGTCGAATGGAGTCGTTGGAAGGTACTGCATCAAGGGATTGAGACTCGGCGGTACCGATCCAGTTATCACTTAAAAAATTCCCCTTCGGTGATAATTCCCCATCGGAGATATACCCGAACTAGTGTGAATTGGATATTAAACGACATTTGTAGCTTCATGATTGTATATAAATCACGGTGTGATCAAAATTGCATACATACATACATACATACATACATATATATATATATATATATATATATATATATATATATATATATATATATATATATATGTGTGTGTGTGTGTGTGTGTGTGTGTGTGTATATATATGTATGTGTGTGTATATGTGTGTGTATATATATATATATATATATATATATATATATATAGAGAGAGAGAGAGAGAGAGAGAGAGAGAGAGAGAGAGAGAGAGAGAGAGAGATGTATGTATCTTTGAACGATGTTCACCTTAAACAGTCAATCTTTATCCTTCTAGGAAATGGTCTTTAACTCAGATGCCACTTCTTTTCGTAATTTCTCATTTTTTAAAAGTTCATATTCTCATATTCCTCGTCCTTCACATCAACAGAAATTCTAATCCTTCTCCAGGGCCGGATTTAGAAATTGGGGGGCCCGGGGCCCTTATGTTTAGTGAGGTCCCCCTCCCCATAAAGAAATTGAATCCCCCCTCTCAATAGTTTTCAATATTTTGATACAATTAAGAAAAATGCATCTTATAATAAACGTAACCAAATTAACAAAAAAAAAAAAAAAATCATGAATTACGAAAGCAAGTTTAATTTCGGATTTTAGGGACTGGTATCCACTAGACTACGTAAGTGTATTTTCTTTCGTTTCACATACTTTCATATCGTGATTGTTGAACCAAACTCCAAGTAAACCATTACATTGCACACTCACTTGCATGTGAATTTATTATCGGTTAGGCCTAAATTAGGAGCTTTAAAACTAATTAAGCATAATGGCAGTAAATATGGAGTTAAAGCTTCCTCACTTAATCATGGCCATAAAATAAGATTGATAAATTGATAAATGGGCCTACTGTATAACACTGGATAGTCTGGGTTACCAATAATATTTATTTATAATGCATGCATATAAAAACTACAGCATATGGCAGGACATAATTTTCAAATATTTGTTGTTAAGAGGAAGAGTGGCGATGTAATTCAAGGTGATGTGACTGAGGCGTCACGTTTGTTGCTGCCTACACACTGCATTGTTGCTAACTCAGCGTTTATTTGAAGACTGAACCACTGCACTACGGCGGGGTTGCCGCAACCTTCGCCTCTCAGTTAGCCTTTAACTTTGCGCCACCACCACAGCAAATTCCAAATTGACAGCCACTTAAAAATTAGTCATGATGGTCAATGGTTATGTCTTATGTAGGATTACCTAAAACCTAATTATAATCAAATACTGTTAGGTTTTACTTTAATTCATTTTAGAGTAAAATTTTCATTTCCATAAAATTTGCGTTGCATTACAAAATGTTTGGCGGTCTCTCCGCGCTTTGGCAATACTGCGTTAGGGTAACGGTCACTGTGTGCCTCGATCTTGTATGCAAAATTTGGATATTAGTAATTTTGAACTACAGGGCTACAGCTTCAAATTAGGATCACAATGAAAATGATAATCATGCAGATTATGCTTCATCATACATTGGCGTTTGTTTAAATGACTGTTACTTTAACTTAACGCCATTAACGGCACCTTTTACATCATTAATCATTACAATTTCTAAAAAAAAAAAAAAATAAATAAATAAATAAAATATTTCTCTGTATGTTACGGGGGGCCCCCTTGGTCACAAAATACTTTTTTTTCAACATCTTACTGATTTCCCAAATATTTGTTTTTGAGACGGGGGGGGGCCTCACACAGGGGGGCCCGGGGCAATTGCCCTTATGCGCCCTATAAATCCGGTCCTGTCCTTCTCTCTTCATCAGGTTATTTTCCTTTTCCCTGTAATGCCTTCTTTCACTAGCAGGCGGACAGACATGTAGACAGACAACTAATGAAGAAAAAGAACATAGAGATGACTGACGAACTTTAGAAAAGTGGGTGTTGTGGTTTAAATGGGGACTGCTGGGGCGAGAAGAGATGGAGAAGGCTTCCCATTGAAAGGGCAAAGAATGGCGAAGAGAAGAGCATTGAAGTCACCAATTTAATTGTTTGAGACATCTTTGTTGTCAGTCATTCATGCGAGAGAGGCTTGCTCATTCATTCACGATGGGGGCGAACATTGCCCTATGCCCACCATACACAAGATTTTCAAGCATGCAGCAACAAAACTGCCCTTATACTTCCAGAGATCCCCGTCTCTTTTATGTATATTTGCGTGTATATTTGTACACATTATCTCTCTCCGCGTGTCTTTGTATATGTAAGCATGTACGCAGCCATCTCTCTTTCAAACTAGAATTATGTTCACGTTCTTATTTACGCGTGATGCCAGCATTATCTAATTTCTCTGATGCACACATCCAAATGTGTACATAGCGAAGAATGTATTAATATTCACTCCTTCTCCCCTTGGTAGTAAGTGCTCACAAACTGTGGAACTTCGATTCGATTCTCGAACTGGACGAGAAACAACGACATGGGCCTTCCCTGAAACTCAGCATGTCTCAGTTAACTAGGCAAGGACTTTTATACTTAGCTGTTAGTCGATTGTTTCAGCTCATATCAGTGATGAGAGAGAAAGAGAAAGAAAAAATACCACACATGAGTTCTTCCGTCAAAATGCACACCAT
>NC_089748.1:2609133-2641633 GCF_040412425.1 Macrobrachium rosenbergii | reverse complement strand
CTTTTTTTTTAGCTCAGCATTCTTTGAGATATTCTGGGCAAAGGTAAATGTGAATCGGTGCCTATGTATTCACGAGTCAGTCCTGACAAAAGCCCATCATCAGTCTTGCTTCCCATGGAGACAGAAGGCATCGTTCCTTGTGTGATGTTCTGGCCATGTCGGAATGTTCCGATAGCTAGAAGTTGTCAAGTTCCGGAGGAGCGTTCGTTCACAGGTTCACTCTCATGGACATGTCATAGGAAGTGTAGCCCTTCGTTGGCTGAGTCGGCTGAGCTTCAGACTGTCATTCGATGGGCCGGAGTTCAATTCCCCCGGCCGGCTGATGAAGAGTTAGAGGAATTTATTTCTGGTGATAGAAATTCATTCCTCGCTATAATGTGGTTCAGATTCCACAATAAGCTGTAGGTCCCGTTGCTAAGTAACCAATTGGTTCTTAGCCACGTAAAATAAGTCTAATCCTTCGGGCCAGCCCTAGGAGAGCTGTTAATCAGCTCAGTGGTCTGGTTAAACTAAGGTATACTTAACTTCATAGGAAGTGTGAATTTTCCATTTCAAGCACAGGCTAGACAGTTGGGTCTTGATTTCCTAGTGAAAAGATCCACTTTGCTGGAAGACTTTGTGCACTGCGTGTGAGGTGAGCTGAGACTTTGTTTTTTCAAAAACCCGAATGGGTTTTAATAACTTTGTTTAACAAGTACTGTTCTTTACACTGTTTCCATGCTTTAAATATCTCTTTCCCCATTTATTTTTATTTTCCATGTTTCCTTGATTTTTATTGGATTTTCTGAATTTTGATTTAGCCATGTTTTATTTGTGTATTTTTGGGGTTAGTAACGTGGAAGATAACCCACATTTATTTTTCTCTGTGCCTATTTTTAAAAGTTCTGTTTTTCCCTTTATTTCCTCAGATGTATTGAATTAGAGGTCAGTAAATGGAATGGAATGTGACTTATCATGACTTCGGTTGTGTTTGACTTATTTTGACTCTTACAATGTAGAGACTCAATTAGTTGAAGTTGTTTGCACCATGTTATATATTAATTGGATTTATTTTTGGATTGTCATTTCTGGGATATAGATATAACCATTACGTTTTTTTTTTTTTTTTATTCCAAACCATTTGCTATGTTAGAGTATGGAATAAATTACATTTTTAGAGACATATTTTGCTGTTCTTCTTTGGTTCAGTTAGTGAGTTGATATATATATATATATATATATATATATATATATATATATATATATATATATATATATATATATATATAGAGAGAGAGAGAGAGAGAGAGAGAGAGAGAGAGAGAGAGAGAGAGAGAAGGGCTGAGTGAGAGGGACTGTGAGAGAGAGAGAGAGAGAGAGAGAGAGAGAGAGAGATAATAGTGCTTAGCTCAGTGTCATTGATCTTATAACAGATGTGGTAAGAGGTTTTGAACTTATTTGACCTTGTATAACAGTGGTGGCAGCTGACCTTACAACCTTTGACAGCTTCTGAAGAGACTGGTAACAGGGAAATTAGGTTTTGTAGGCTGTAATAGGGCATGTTCCAATAATCTTTGAGGAGTGAGTGTGGTAGCACTGTTGATGACCTAGGCTTTTTTGTTCGGCTGGGAGATAGTCTGGTGATTCACGGTCAGTCATTAATGGCCTGTGCCTGGTGTAAGTGTGTTTGTGTGTCGTGAGAGCAGCAGAGTGCATTTCTTTTTTCAGATTGGGGGATTGTTTCTAGTTACTTTTGTGGCACAGGTGGTGGACGAAGAGAGGGGGACGGGATATTGTTCCATGAGAGTTCTTTTAATGTTGGTTTTTTCTGATTGCATTGCAAGTGACCCAGTGTTCCTGCACTTAGTGACATACTCAAGATGTAGTTAGTTGGCAGAGAATTCATGCTCCTTTCCCATTCTCTCTAAAGCCTGTTTTCTGTTTGTGGGGGTGGAAGGGGTAGTTGGATGTCGGGCGTGACTCGTGTGTTTTTTGCAATCAGCGGTTCGCATCGGCAATTAGGAACTAACTGGGGATCACGGAATACTTTGTTTTTTATATAATTTTGATTATTTTTGGTGAACTTGGGTTATTGTGTTGATAATTATTGCTTGACGATTGTTGGGTTATTGGGAATGAATAATTCTTGCACTATTGGGCAAATATTTCTTAGATTTTCTCATTTTTCTTTCTCTTTCTCTTTTTTTTCCTCTCTTTGAGAATTTCCCATTTGTCTTCACGAAGATTTTCTTTTGGAATTTCTGTTAGTGTATGAAGTTGATCGAGCCATGTTCTTAGGAATCAGAGTTTTATTAATCTCAACAATATGGCGGAGAGTGGCGAAGATGAGAATAAGCTTACTTTGTTATATAAACTTTCAACCATAGCCTCTGGGGTTCAGCCTTTTCCGGGGTTGGTTGATGGGGTTCTTCTGGTATCCCTCGAAATTTTTACCAAGGGCGTGTCGAATTACCTGGCTGCCAAGAAAATTACGGATGTGGTAGAGGCTTTGAATGAAGCAAAAGGGTTCCTCAGTTTAGATAGGTGGATATCGGATAGCGTTGTCGGAGTCATCAAATTTAGAAATTGTAAGACATGGGACGATCTCAAGACGTTTCTGAGGTCAGCATGTGGGATGGCTGAAGTCAGAGATGCAGTTCAAGACCTTAGGTCGCTACTAAAGATTCGCAAGGGTCAGGATTCTTTGGTTAGATTTAGCACCAGATGCTTCGATGCTGCGAGAGATTTTTTGAAGAAACTGAGAGGGTCTAGTTGGGTAAGGAGTGATGTTATTTCTGTGGATAACCTGGAGAAATTGCTCCAGTTCGCATGGACACTCAATGATGTTCCTGATGCAACAGTAGAAAGGATGATAGGATAGAAAAGGGGTCTTATGAAGCCTTGCTTTTCTCACAGATTCGCAAACACCTGTCGAAATGTCCTACAGTGGATAGCACTCTCATAAATGGGATGCCAAAGGCTTCTGGAGCTATTCCAAAGCACCAGCTACTGGGTGATTCTAGTTTCCCTTCTATAAGGTTGTGTGCCAAAACAGAGGATATTAGGGGATCTGTGGGTTCAGTGTCGCAGGTGCATTGCTTTAACTGTAATAGGCAGGGTCACATCAAAAAGTTTTGTAGGGTGAGATGTTGTGGTGTCTGCAAGGCTTCTGAGCACAGTTGGCATTTTGTCTGGTTCTTAAATGGGGTGAGTTTAGGAATGCACTTCAGGTTTCTGGCATTTCTAATTGGAGAACTCTTCAAGGGTGTTTTTTTGGGGATATCTAGGGACCGGCAGAATTTTTGCAGGGCCGAATGACAGAAAGGGAAAGGGTGATGGGCGTTTCATGTTATATAGGACTTCTGGCTGAACCCTTTCAGCCGAAGCCAGTTGTAAAAGGGTCTGTGTATAGTGTCGATGTTTTTGTTTTTATTGATACTGGGGTGTCCATTAATCTGATGAATTGTGATTTATATTGATCAATGTTTTCCAATTGCTGTTTGAGGCCTACTGAAGAGACAGTGTGTGATGTTCAAGCAAATAGGTTGAGTGCTTTAGGTTACACTGACATTTGTTTTTCCTTGGGAAGTAAAGTTATCATAGAGCTATTTTTGGTTATGTGGGGGCCTGCTTTAGGGAATACATTGTTAATGGGTCATCCAGAGTGCCAGCAAAACAGAATCTCAGTTCGTACGGGGGTAGGCGGTATATCTGTTGGGGTACCAGGGGTTTTCATCCCATACGAGGAAATAGATGAGATTAAAGTGGATTATTATAAGGGGTCGGGTATTGATAACGGTTTACGGCTTGATACTGAATATGTTCCTGAGGAGAAGAAGTGTTATGAAGGTATTTTATCAGAAGATGTGGTTTTGGGCCTAGGTATGGTTGTTCTGGTGAAAGTCTGAGTGAAAGACGTGAAAATGCCCAGACAGGGCGTGGTGAGTACGGTTTCTACAAGCAATGTGTCCAATACACAGGTTACTTGGGTAGAATTACTAAACTGTAATGATTCAGTTTGGAGATATCAGAAGGATACATATGTGGTAGATTTTGAAGATTGCATTCATGAAAATAATTTGGTTGTTATTGTAGGGGACAACAATGAATTTCCAGGGGCAGAATTACAGGTTAGGAGACAGGTTTTTAGAGATCATTTAGCTAATGCTGATTATAAAGAGTATATAGAGGGAGCGGAAGATATTCTGGCTGATTTTGCGGATATTGTCGCTCTTGAAGGGGATAAGTTGGGGTTAACTGATGTGTTAGAACACAAGGTTTATTTGGAGGATAAGACTAAGCCTATTTTTGTCCCTTCTTATAGGATTCCTTTTAAGATTAGGGAACAAGTAGAGCAAGAGGTCAATAAGTGAGAAGAGGAAAATATAATTAGGGCCAGTTCTTCACCCTTTAGTTTTCCATTGTTAGCAGTGCCTGAGAAGGATGGCTCAGTACGTGTGTGTGTGGATTTTTGTAAGTTGAATGATAAGTTGATCCTGGACCGCTATCCAGTGGCATGTTTGCTGGATTTGTTTGTGGAAATCGGGCGTAAAAATATTTACTTTTCAGTTGATCTGATGCAGAGTTTTTTCAAGTTTCTCTTAGTGAGGAGAGTTACAAGTATACTGCTTTTTCTTTGTCGAAGGGACATTATGAGTTTGCGCGGATACCGTTTGGGTTGTTGGGTAGCTCCGTGACTTTTACGAGATTAGTAAATACAGTTTTGCATGGATTTTAGGGAAGTCCATTTACGTTTATATGGACGATACCTTGATTGCCACTGATTCTGTACAGGAACAATTAGAGGTACTTAGGGAGGTTCTCAGGAGGCTTAGGTTAGCAGGTTTGAAAATTAAATTAGCCAAGAGTGATTTCATGAAGAAGCAGATGGTACATTTTGGTTATGTTATTTCTAAGGAAGATGTCAGGATAAATAGGGACAAAGTTAGGGCAATCGTGGACTTTGCCTACTCCTAAAAATGAGAAGCAGATTTGCTCTTTCTTGGGCATGTTGGGCATGGTGGGATTTTTCTGTAGGTTTGTGAAAGGTTTTTCCACCCTGTCGTTCCCTTTGACAGGTGTGTTGAGGGATGACATGCAGTTTGTGTGGTGTGAGGAGCAGCAGTTGGCCTTTCACAAAATTAAAGAGGCTTTAATGAGTCCCCTGTTGCTAAGATTTCCAGATTTCTAGCGACCTTTCACGTTGGTGACAGATGCCAGTCAGAATGGCATAGGAGCTTGCCTTATGCAGAAATTTGAGGGTAAATTGCATCCTATCACGTTCTATATTAGGAACTTTAAGATACGGGGGAGTAATGAAATGTCTATGTACACAACGGACAATGAGGCATTGTGGTAGTGTCTAGTTTGGTTCATTTAAGATGTTATTGTTGGGCAACAAAGTTGAGATTCTTACAGATCAAAGACGTTGTTGGATCTTTTTATTAAGCCAGATCTTTCCCCTAAGAGAGCTAGGTGGTTTTTGACAATTAGGGATTTTTACGCCAAGCTTAGGTATATAGAAGGAAGACATAATGTTGTAGCTGATGTCCTTAGTAGGAGTTTTTACGATTCGGATTGTTCTCATGTTTGTTATGTATCTGGTGATTGCATAGACTGAGATATTAGTTTAGCGGAGGCTAAACTGGAAGAGGATGAATTTTGGCAGATGCAAAGGTGTTTCTTAAAGGGGTATTGGTTAGAAAGGGTTATGGGTTGCTTTTTGTGGGTCTAGAGTTAGAGGGTCATTTGTTAGAAAAATAAAATATAAACTGAGGAGTAGTGAAGATAAAGGAGATACAACACAGATAGTTGTCCCAAAAAGCCTAGTACATACAGTTCTGGATATTCTTCACTGTAGGTTTGGTAGTCCACATTTGGGTATTGAGAGGATGTACCAAATATATGGGAGAATTTTTTTGGAAGAACATGCTCACGTCAGTGGAGAATTTTGTTAGGGGATGTTCAGTTTGTAATGCATGCAAGCCAGCGAGGGTTACTTTGTGTAAATTGGGCTTGTTTCCTATTCCCAGTAGACCCTTCCAGCACATCCATATGCACGTTCTGTCCAATTTATGTGAGTCTAGTTATGGCCACAGACATTTGTTGGTTACTGTGGATGAATTAACTAGATTTGTAAAGATTTTCCCTTTGAAGCATAAGACAGTGGAGGAGGTAGAGGCTGCATTTTTCAATGGGCATATTTGTCATTATAAGGTTCCTGAGGTACTTGTTATAGCTAACTGGAGAGAATTTGTGAGCAAGACGTTAGAGTATTTTGTGGAGGTTATAGGAATCCGGAAAGCAACTATTATTCCATATAGACCAGAATCTAATGAATTATTTGAACTGGCCCACAGAAAAGTACTTGAGACTCTCAGAACCACTGTAGGGGGTAATGATGTGAATTGGTATCAGTATATCGCACAGGCCCAGCATAGCATTAATATTATGGCTAGCGATACTATTGCGATGTCTCCCACTGAGGAGGTGTTGGGTTATCCAGCGAGAGGTGCATTCGATTTGTTATCTATTCTGTCTCATTGCGATGATATGGTCAGATTGTTGGTCTCTACCGCTAAGGAGAGATATGCACACCTTGCTAGGAATCTTGAGTTCAAGACGCAGGAAATGGTTGACAGGAGCAATTCTAAGTTAGATAATGTTAAAGTTGCTGTTGGTGATAGGGTTTTTGTGAAGATAAATGTCAGGAATCAGTTGAATTATAAATTAGGGCCTAAGTTTGAGGGTCCATTTCGAATTGTGAAAATAAAGAAAGGGAATAGGTTTGCCGTTTGAGATTAAAATACGGGATTGTCCAGGTTGACACATATATCCAAGATCAAGAGGACAGCTTAAAGGGGAATTTATGGGTTAATTTCTTTTCTCTCTCTCTCTCTCTCTCTCTCCTCTCTCTCTCTCTCTCTCTCTCTCTCTCTCTCTCTCTCTTCTTTTTCTTATATCGTTTTATTCTCTTTATTTTTATTTGCTGGTTTCCCAAGAACGTAATTTGGGGGTCTTGAACATGGGAGGAAGCTTGTACGTAGAATTTTATGGACTTTGGTTGTCTAATTTTAGTCTGTTTTTTTTTTTTTCTTTCTGTGCAAGTGCAGTGGTTCGGCGTAATTAGTTATTGGAATTTTGGCAATGCTGAAGTCATCCATGTTAAATGAGGAACAGGTTGACTGTAGAGTTCTGTGGGCATATTAGAGGTGTTAGGTAAACTTCATGATATTGTTGTATTGACCCATTGGTGGGTTCTGTGTTACTTTGTAGTCGTATCTTTTCTTTGTTTTGTTTCAAGGTCCAGTTATTTATAGGTTTCTTTTCTTTGTTTTTTTTTATGCTGAAGTTCTGTTTGCTCATAGCATTAGGGTGGCTGTCTATGCCAAAGCAAGGGTGCTATGGTTAGTTTCTTTCATATGGGGCATTATGGTCTTGTATATGGTTTTATGGCTTTATGAGATTACATTTTGCAGGTGTGTTTTTGTTTTCTGGTCTTTTGAGGTGTTAAAGTCCTTGTAATGGTTTTATGGTTATATAATATCTACGGGTTTTTGAGTAATGGTGGTTTTTAGTATTTATGGGGACGTTAGCCAGTATGTCAGCTGGAAGCTTAGCAAGGGTTGAACAGGTGGCGGCAGAATTAGTTATACAAAGTAAATCTTTGATGGCATTACGAGACAGGAATAATAAATTGCGAGGGGGTTTTGAGAAGTTGAGGACATCTCTGAATGAGTTGCTAGTTATTTTTAGTGTTGTTAGGGGGACTTGGATGTTATGATTGCTTTTTTTTCCTCTTGTCAGACTACCTTACTTAATGTTGATAAAGAGGCAGAGCCTTTATTAACAGAAATTCAAGCTCAGGTTCAAGCAATTATAGCTGCTTCTAAGGGGGTTATTTTTGGGGATATTTTATCTCTGAGGCCTCTGAGATCTACTTCTGAAAAATGCAGCATGTCTTTATGGTTCACAAATAATTTACAAAGGGGGGGGGGGATTTGTATTGTTATTATGGGATTTTGAAAGTACACTTGTCAGATAGAGGGTTGATTGTGGAAGTTCTGTTAGTGATATGAAATCGTTTCACAGTTTTATTATCCAGCCTTTTCCCAGTAGTTTTGATGGTTCGATGGTGACATGGGATGGAATAGAGACTATGTATACTTTGGGTGATCATTATCAGTCCTCTGCTATTAACTATAAGTCAGGGTGTACTTTAGTTCACGACAGATGTGTTTGTGACAGTAGGATTTTTGCTGTTATGAACGTCGACTTGTTAGGATGTGAACTTGTTCATAATCAGACACTTTCAGACTGTGATTTTACAACATTCCTGTTGGAGTACCACATGACCTCTATGAAGACTCTCACGGCAGGTTTTTGCCCAAGCTGCCACAGTCTCCACCCGATGTCATAATACATCGGATACCTTCTGGCTGAAAGGATCCTGTCTCTTCGATGAGGCTTGTCGGCTTGTCACGCCGAAGTTCCAAGTACTCAGCAGGATGGTGTACAACTCAAGCACTTGTATCTTCACGCATCACTATCATGGGGAGCACGGTGATATCTCTGTGCCTTCTCCTAGTGGGCAAATAACCACGATTCCTCCACTGCATGAAGATGACTTATTCTTTGTTGAGGACCGCTAACTCCTCTCATCCATTTTGTTGTCAATTGCGGTCTTCATTGTCATGCTGTGTAATTTTGTTTGGGGGGGGGGAGATCAAATGTTCAAAGAAACATTGTGCAAATTAACACTCGACCAAAGAGAAGCCAGCCCCATGTGTTGCTGTTCAGCTGGTGCATGAGTCAGAGGGGTAGAAGTCGTTGCTTCTCTCGTGCCAAGGGCGGCACAATTGGTAGCCAAGCAGTGAAAAACTTAAGTGTAATGTTTTTATATATATATATATATATATATATATATATATATATATATATATATATATATATATATATTTTTTTTTTTTTTTTTTTTTTTTTTTTTTAGCTAAGCATTATTTGAGATATTTTGGGCAAGGGTAATGCAAATCAGTGCCTACGTATTCACGAGTCAGTAATAACAAAAACCCTTCGTCAGTCTTGCTTCCCATGGAGATAGGGCATCATTCCTTAGGTGTTGTTCTGGCCATGTCGGAATGTGACAATAACTGGAAGTCGTCAAGTTCCGGAGGAGCATTCATTCGCGAGTTCGCTCTCATAGGCGTGTCATAGGAAGTGTGAATTTTCCATTTGGAGTACAGGCTAGACATTCGGGTCTTGATTTCCTAGTGAAAAGAGAGAGAGAACTGTGCTTAGCTCAGTGTCACGCTGGCCAACGCTACTGTGATTCCTTTCGGGATATAAGTCAATTACATCGTTGACCTTATAACAGATGTGGTAAGAGGTTATGACCTTATTTGACAGTGTATAACAGATGTATATGTATGTGGGTGTGTGTGTGTGTGTGTGTTTGTGTGTGGTAAGAGAGTGTTTATACATGATAATACATTTTTAACAGATTAGCCTACATTATAGTATAATGAGTTTCAATACATTTGATATATTTAAGAAGCAGAAAAGGTCTTAAATATCATGGATCATAATGGAGTTACTACATAATTTGGAAGCTGCTTCATTTTGAGAATGAGTTCTTGTGGCATTCCGTTGTATAATGTGCCGATAAATTGTAGTCATTAGAAAATACATTGCAACCTTTTTTGCTAAGGCAAATGAAAATTGTGAATAGTGTACCAGTCTATTTCATTACAAGAGAAAACTGACGTGGTAATGTGAACAAATTTGTGTAATACTTCTTAGCAGGAAAATTAAATGAATAAAAAGTAGGTAATGAAAGCAAGCACCGATGAAGTCTGATTTCCGGAACACCTAACACTTTAAAATAAAAACGCATACCTCCTCGTGCTAAAACATTTCGTTTGAATTTAATACTTCGTGAGACAAAGGATGTACATGAAAACCGGTAGCCATGGAAGCACTGTGTGAATGTACTATAAAGTGAGATTAATACACTATTCTCTTTTCGGACTCCTGTGAATATAAAGGAGAATTAATTATATAATATGAGAATAGAAAAAATGCAACGTTTTCCCAATAGGTAGAATGATATCTTTGTTTGTGAGAGGAATGGGCCATTTCAAATCAGTATAAAAAAAATCGTCGCATATTTTGCTCTTGCGTCTGCCTGTTCGTTACTCCGAAGGTGGATTTTATGTTGACGGGTAGAAACCTCTACTGTTCCTTACTTTAGTCTCGATCTCAGCAAGACTTGAAAACCCGTGCTCACACAAACGTCTTTGGAATAAGAATAAGAGATTTTTTCATCCCAGATTAAAATGGGTTTGTCTTAAAGTTGAGTCTAAAATTTCAAGTACGAGATGATTTCAGTGTTAGTCCTACTTAAGTGTTTCCTTGAAATTCATAAATTCTTTTTCTTCTCCGACTCTGTAAACATTCTCACCGATAACATATCTACTCCGGCTAGGTTTTTGAAGTCGACGTTTTTTATTGAAGGATCTTTAGATAATCTTCAAAGATATCTTAATGTAACCAAGAGATTTTTCTGATGAATTTTCATCGATATCCATATTGTATTTTTTAGCCTAGCACGTCTGAATTCAGTCAATGAAGGGCCAAAACCATGTTTCCAAAATAAGCAAACTTTCCCAGCTAAGCAACTTATTTTAAGCAGTCTTTTCAGCTGGAAATATCTGTGTTCAGTTTTTGGTTTAACAACGCACCAGATTGGCAGCAGAGGTATCCCGTCTTAGTTATGGAATTCCGCCGCTTCTGCCTTGGAATTGTTTTGTGCCCTAGCCTTGACTGCATCTACAGTTTTCTATAGCGTCATTAAAAGCAAATTATACGAAGCAATGTTTTGGGATATAAGAAAACGGTGAATCATCATAAAGGAAGGTTTTCCTTATGAATACAAGTAACAAACTCCACTCTGTTTTCCGTCGATGGTTGAATTCACTCCTAATTATTAAAAAAAAAAAAAAAAATGCTTATAACCTTATCATATCAAAGATGTCTTTCCCACTGCAGAAGAACAACTAACATGCAGCTGCTGTTCCCTCAACACCTTGGAGGCACCATAAGTTGAAGGTTGACTGTATTATTCACATATTCCTATCTTCAAACATTTTGCCAGAATGAACCGAACATAATTATCTTTTACAATTTGAAGAATATTTAAAGAGTGGTATTCGTTCAGCCTCCTTAACAAAGTATTTTTTACCATTGCCTCGAATGTTCGATATCTTCAACAATTCCGCTCTTATGTCAAAGACCAGTTCAGTAGATGTAAAGGACGCTTTCTCACTGGAACATCATTTCCACTCCTTTTCACCTGCTCTTCTTTGCCCTTCCTGTAACGCACTGGTTTTTCGATAAACATGAAGAGAACTGAATACATATAACATACGTATATGGCTTAAACTTTTTACAACAGGAGCAGCACTGAAAATTGTTATAGTTCTTCGTTTTCGTAAGGAGGACCGTACTATCTCTCATTATTTTTTTTTCTTTCGAGAAGAGCATCCCTCTCTGATTTTACTTATTGCAGCTCTTGCTGCAATTTGTCCGTGGTGGTAGCTCGTGGTTCTTCGTGTACATTTCATTGCAGTTCATTGATAGTAGATGAACACTCAATGTCATGAATAAATCTCTTCAGACCTCTCCTCAGAGCTCGCTACTGCCGGCTGTAGAAACGTAATTTCCTGTCATTTTGAATATTTACAATTGATATTCAGTAGAAAAAAAAATGCTATTACGTCCAATTGAAAACCTGTGGGTTAGGCCTAATCTCATAATTGGTGCCATCCGGTCAACTGCAATTATATAATTTACTGAGCAAATGAACAAATGAAACTTTGCGCAGGTACTTTAAAAAGATTAACCAGGTCAACAATTTATTCACCGAAGGAAATTTTGGCATTTTAATTCCCTGATTCAAATTATCTTTTAAGTTTGAAAACAGAAAAATCTCCCAAACCAAGCTGATGATGTTAATTAGCTTTTATATATATATATATATATATATATATATATATATATATATATATATATATATATATATATATATATATATATATATATATATATATATATATATATATATATATATATATATATATATATATATATATATATATATATATATATATATATATATATATATATATATATATATATATATATATATATATATATTTAAATATATATATATATTTTGTGTGTGTGTGTGAGTGTGTAATTACAGTATATTTGCAGACACTCTTGCTTAGACTTTTTATTATTATTTGAAGGATATTTCTCTCTTTCTCACACTAGACGCGCACGTCGTTTTTACTGGGCAAAAGGGGTAAACAAATATCATGTATGATCCCGGATTCTCTCAAAAGACAAAACGAAATCCTTCTTAAGACTTAATCTTCTTCGGTACCTGTTTAATCGCTACTAATATTGAAGGATTTCTGTGCTCTTTGGTCAAGGATTTGAAGATCTCCGTAATCCCCCCTTCATAGGGATTCTTTGCCGTTAATAATTATGATCCGCATTCTCTCTCTCTCTCTCTCTCTCTCTCTCTCTCTCTCTCTCTCTCTCTCTCTCTCTCCTCAGTATATACCGGTATTTATACAGAACGAAAAACTATGAACACCAGTCTCGTAATTATTACTATATGACTACAGTTATTTGCATTATTCTTATAGTAGTGGTTTTCTGGGCAATTCTAATTCTATTTTATAAAAGAGATAATTTTTTGGTTCTGACAAAAGAAGTCGCGGTACTTGAAAAACCAATTCACTTTCTGAAAAAGAGAAATCATTGCACACTTCCTAAGTCGAATTTCTCCGACGAGCTCATTCTACGTCGTCGTCGTCCACCATTGACTGCCCAATCAACATTTCTTTCAAGAGAAGAAATTAATAAAATTGCACTTATTCGTTTCGAATTATCTTTACACCATTGATAAAGTTATTATAAATTGATGTTTTCGAGCCCACAAACTGACTTACGAAGTATGGATTGACACAAAAAAGTATCCAGTTTTTTCGTAATGAACGGTTAGCATAAAACATTCATTAACAGCTGAAAATCCGTATGAATTAACATTTGGCGGGGATTAAGGCAGTAAATAAGGTATCAAGATTTTAACATAAATCAATATAAGAGAGAGAGAGAGAGAGAGAGAGAGAGAGAGAGAGATGCACACGAATGAAAGAAATGAATGGGGCATTTAATCCTTAATATAACATTTGGGAATGCCATGACTTTTAATGGTCCGAAACCTCTTATCAAACCCGCTTCTTCTGTAGGGCATAAGCCATGATTGCCGCATTGCCACGAGCATCTGTTGACTCTTCCAGTTCTAGACTGAAGAGTCAGCTCGTTTTTATGGCTATAGTCACCCGGCCTTGAATATCATATGATGTATCCGTAATCCTGCAGCTACCTGTCAGTGACTTGATTTTTTTTCCCAGACGTTAGATTCATTTTGACACACTGCCCAAGTCTTTCAAATGCAGCTGGGTTTATACTTTCCTTACCATATACGTTTGCTTCTTGAGTATCGTATCGCAAGAAGTCACCGAAATAGCATCTGTAGAAAAACAAAAAGTGAAAGAGAAATCGAGAAAGAATGGGAGAGACAAGACCTTACAAGGAAACGAAATACGATTCAGCCTAAAATAAAGCTTAGTAAGTGAGATGAAGGAGAGAATTTATGCCGTTTAGATAATGCACCCAAATGTTCAGATATAGGTTTGGCATCTGAATAACATGATCTCTCAAGACACTGGACAGGCATGATGTTGACAGAATGAGAGATTCAGTTAATTTTCTAGAAAAAAATAGTTTGAGAATGGGGTGGGAAAGGAAAAACGAAATAGGAAGAAAGTGTGTATTAGAGGCATCAAATATAACTAATTTATGGAAGCCTCATAAGATGAATTCGTCATAGTGAATAAATGGAGATAGAATGAGTGAGTTTGATCGACAGAGAAGAATGAGGTGACTCAAGAAGGAATGTGGACGTTGAATCGTCAGCAAAAGCATGAATAAGGAGATGTAGAATGGAAATGGGAAGAGTGAGTAAGTAGAAATTATGCCTCATTCTATTAAATTTTTCAGATGTCAAGGGAGATGACAAATGATTCTTCAGCCTTAGGCTTAGGTCAGAAGATCTAGAGCAAACCTTGAACAAAAAGTCAGAAATAAAAAGATCAGATTTAATGGTTTTTGATAAGGTCAGCCAGGCTTGGATAATAACTGCATGGTTTTTGATATTGCAAGATATTGGGGGTGGAAAATAAAGTGCACACCTGTGAGTGGGTGTATTTTTATGTACTTTAAATTCTGTTTTGTTTGGATTGAACATAAGTGCCTTTTCTTTCGCAAAAACGTTTCTGAACGATATTTTTAATTGACAGATCTTTCTTTCTCTAAAACATTGCTGCCATTAGCCTCTTCGGCCGCTGTCCCTCCATCACCAGGCGCTATCTTCTTTCATTCGACCACCTAGGCGGGGTTCTCGAGGCCGCCTGACTCATTTAGGCCTATCACTGCAGTTTATCGACATCTCAGATTTCTTGCTTATTGATGTTCAAAAACATTATGGGTTTCGGGTAGATCAGCTTTATAGAATTCCAAGGCTTTAGATTACATGGGGAGAGAGAGAGAGAGAGAGAGAGAGAGAGAGAGAGAGAGAGAGAGAGATGTGTTTTATAAGAGGCGTTAAATTGTTAAATTAATAATAATAATAATAATAATAATAATAATAATAATAATAATAATAATAATAATAACACTAAGCGCATATTTTATAATGGTAGAGCAATATGAAGCTAATGTTACTGAGAGAAGAATTTTCTGCTAATGATAATGATAATGATCATGATAGTAACAAAACAAGGGACAAAAACGGTACAGAGAGAGGCAGAAGTATTAACATAGGAATGATATAAAACAACCGAAACAGGCAAACGTAACATACTGTAGGTACGGCATGTCCAACAGCCACCGACCTTCAATTACAGTAATAGTAAGCCGGACGTTTTAATAATAAAATAATAAAAGAGTGGTACAATGAAACTTATGAAAATAATGGTATAAAGGGTTTCTGAAAAAAAAATAACATTATAAAACACTTGAGACTATCCACGGTGTGAATAAAATAAAAACAGAGCCCCGTCATAAACATACAGCAGCTGTTCCCCTGTCCTTCCCAATAACTTATTCACAGTTCTTCATTGGGGGTGGGTAGAGCTCTCGGCTAGCACGCTCTTGGCCCAGCGTTCGACTCTCTGACCAGCCGATGAATTAGAGGAATTTATATCTGGTAATAGAAATTAATTTCTCGTCATAATGTGGTTCGGATTCCACAATAAGCTGTAGGTCCAGTTGCTAGGTAACCAGTTGGTTCTTAGCCACATAAAATAAATCTAATCCTTCGGGCTAGCCCAAGGAGCTGTTAATCAGCTCAGTGGTCTGGTTAAACTAAGATATACTTAACTTTTTTCATAACTTATTCACATGGGTTCAATGTAAGATGTTTTTTGTTAGCAGGTTGCTGTTATTTTATAGTTTGATGCTTATACTAGGCATAGGTCAACCGACAATGATTTTTGGATTGTCTAAGCGGTTTTCTACGAACACCTGCCCAACAGAATTATAGCAAAGTGCATTTGTTAGACTCCGAGGAGTGTCACTGGTCTCTCGAGCGAGTTTATGTGAAAGGCATAGCCTAGGATTAATATATAGAGTATTAACCCTGGGAGTACCCTATCTTGGAGCATTGGAAAAAATACGAGCGTAACATCAGCATTTGGCTTCCCAGTGACAGAAGGCTAAATCTACTTGTAATCATGCTTCTCATCACAGGGCACTTGCGACGTTTTTGTTCGATGTTATTATAATGTGCTATTAAAGCGCAAAATTCTTGGTTCTGTAATGGGAAGATAAACAGGATGTGAACTATTACAATATTTTTATTACCTCCAGTCACAGTGTTTGTTGGTCAATGGATATTATGCTCATATCATTTAATATATATGTATACCATATATATCCAAGTGAATATTTGTATGTTTGTGCACTATAGAAATCCAAACCGCTTGACAGACCAGACAAAATTTGGCACACGGCCCCCACGTGACCCCAGGAAGGTTATAGCTCAAAATAAAACCCATATCCCTGTGACAGACACCAAACACAGACAAATTGAATGAAATTTTAGTTTTTCCCAATGCCGCCAGGTTTTCCTTCAGGTGCTTTATGGGTTAATGGTAATTTTTCGCCTAAGTGCTCCAGGTTTTCTTCCAAGCATTATCAGATGTATGATTAACCTCAATAATAAATTCCCTATCACATAATTTTTTATCAGAATTTATGTAATTTTTTATCATAATTTATGATAACTATTAATATAATTGTTAATTACCTTGATAAAATGAACATTGAAAACCTATATCGATAATTTCTATAAACAGGGATCCACTTCCTGTAGTAACATTTGTGCATGTGTAGTAGCTCTCAACCCGACATGGAAGTTGTACGGTGACAGTATTTCCTTTTTCTTTATTCGTCCAAATGCGAATATCCTCATTAATTTGATCATTTCTTCTTCGTTTTTACCTTTGGAATTCATTATAGCAACTACTCCAAATCGTCACGATGGCATATTTTGTTATAAAGTCAGTTTAAATGAGGTTTGGAATAATAATAATTATCAGGCATTTTGGCAACAACACTTCACTACATACCTAAGGACTGGTATTCATGATAAGGTTTAACTGTCAGTTCACCAAAGATTGAATGATTGGATAAGCATCCACATGAAAAATGTAGAACTGTTAGTTGGACCATCAACACAAACATAAACAAAAAACCAAACATTTAGATAATCACATACTACAAAAATAAGTCCACTATTTCAATTTCAACTACTATGTCTAATGATCACACTTCCATTTATTCCTTGAGTTTCTGAAGTTTATTACGGTAGTACACTGAAGCCACTATGAATTCATGCAATTTACTGAAAACAGATCCTTGCACGATTCTCCCCCGCTTTGCCATGCAGTGTATTCCATGCAATCGATAAAAGATCCATCTATTATTGAAAGGGAGACAGGCCTCTCCACCCCACACATGCACAAACACACAGACACACCTGAGTACAAATGGGAGAAATACAGTATTTTTTTTTATTTATTGTCTTTGTTCAGTGGAGATGATTTTTATTCTCTCCTAATAGAGGAATGTAACTTTTCCTTCCCTTCCCTCCCGCTCTATCTTCCCATCGCCTCCCCTCCCCCTCCCTCTCCCCCTCTAGATTCCACCTCCCCATTCCTCTTCCCTTTTTCCCTCCTCCTACCCCTTTCCCTTTCTTCTCCCCTTCCCTTCCCCTTCCTCCCCCCCCCTCCTCCACCTCTCACTTTCCCTTCTTTCTCCCCTCCCCTTCCCCTCACTCTCCCCATCCCCTTGCCCTTCCTTCTCCCCTCCCCTTCCCCAACTTCCTCACCCCCTTCCCTCCCATCCCCTCCTCTCCACTTCCCTTCTCCTTCCCTCTTTCCCCTCCCCCTCCCCTTTCCCCTCCCCCTTCCCCTCCCTACTCTCCTTTCTCCTTCCCCTCCTATCTTCCCTCCCCCTACCTGTAGCCTGTCATTCAGAGTTTTCCCAGGCAGCACCTGGTTGGCCAGCTAATGTGTGAAGATATACAGTACATATATATATATATATATATATATATATATATATATATATATATATATATATATATATGTGTGTGTGTGTGTGTGTGTGTGTGTGTGTGTGTGTAGTGGGAAAGGTATTCATTTCTTGAAAACTGTCTGTTGTACTGCGCGCTTGCACTTCAGTAAGGTCTTCCTTGATATGTGTTATAACTGCCAAAACAGAGGGCATTATGCAGTTGAATGCTATGGAACAGCTTATTGTCCTTACCAAAAGAAAACAGGACATATTGCCAGAGATTGTAAGAATAGACCTAGACATAGATCACAGTCACAAGGTAGAGGCAGAAATCGTAGTCAGTCTCCACAGATAAGAAGGAATATAGATCAGAATTATAACAGAGATCAGAACAACGACCAAGCTGCAAGCCTAGTATGCCAACCAGACCAAGAAATATCAAACGACTCGACAGTAAATTTTATTATCATTGGTATCGTGGACATTCCTACTTAGTAGAAGAAAAGGCTATTTGTATTAGCAAAGTTAATGTAAGAAATGAATATAGTTATAGACCTGTATTCCCCACCCATGTTGGTCTAGAAAAGCCTATAGCCGTATTCTTTGATACAAGAAGTCCCAAGAAAATAATGTTTGAAAAGGGGTATCAGGCACATTTTTCTCATTTAAGCTTAAACCCAGTAGTAGACTGTAAAATCACAGATGTTCAGGAGAACAGAATTGAAATAGTAGGACAAATTTATTTACCTTTTAAGTTAGGAAGAATCCCACTACTGCCACCAAACATTCTGTAGTTGGGAAGGTATTCACTTCTTGAAAACTCTCTGCCATACTGCTTGCTTTCACTTCCGTAGGGACAAGTTGCTTCACTTATCGTGCTCAGATGTCGGCTATCTTCCAAATTTTCACAAGTTTTCCTTTTATATATTTTAGTTAAATGGAAATTATATGTTTCCCCATAAGTACATTTATTTTGCCTTTCAGCTGTATAACTTTTTCACCTTTTCAAAGGGTAGTAGTGACCGAGTCTTTATCTTAAAAGGCACCTTGTCAAATTCTTCGACTTCGAAAATCACTTGTCTATGGACATTCAGAAATTTTATATAAGTTCACAAGTCACTTGAAGCTTTCACTATCACCTCTCTACACATCTCACACACTCCATGCCCTGATGCCTTTTTCTAACTGACTCTTCCAGAAATCTGGCATAATTTTCCCAAGTTT
This sequence comes from Macrobrachium rosenbergii, assembly GCF_040412425.1. Lineage (NCBI taxonomy): Eukaryota > Metazoa > Arthropoda > Malacostraca > Decapoda > Palaemonidae > Macrobrachium > Macrobrachium rosenbergii. The sequence continues at coordinate 2,622,718 of NC_089748.1, read as the reverse complement.
CGTCCAGAAGGGCTTCCCTTTTCCATTAATGTTTCATGTTTAATTACCTATTCAGTTCGTTCAACGGCTGTTATCGAGTCAAGATCTCAATTAGCTCTTCTGCTCAGTGCTGTGCTGTATGTAATAAACAACTTTGATTCTACGGCCGACGAACTGCCAAACTCGCATATGGGATCACTTAGTTCAATTATCACCCCTTTCTGTTTTGCTCTGTCCTTATCAATGATTTTCTGTATGCCGTCGTGCGGATACTAAGATATTTAGTTTATTCAATTATAGACTCGATTCCATTATATATATATATATATATATATATATATATATATATATATATATATATATATATATATATATATATATATATATATATATATATTCGTATGTGTGAGTCTGTACTTACAACGTGCACTTCCAGTATACATTGCTTATTGCTGAAGTTTTTTTTCTATATATATATATATATATATATATATATATATATATATATATATATATATATATATATATATATATATATATATATATATATATATTATCGTTTGCTATGATGTAAATAAAACCCCATAGCCACAAAAGGCCAAGAAAGTTTCGCACTAGATGTTAAAAAGTTTCCGAACTTCCATAAGACCAAACACCAATAACGTATATTATCTTTTCTTCCACAGGCCATTGATATGGCAGATGAGAAGGACGTCAATGGGTGTGCGCTGGAATCGTTGTTCATGAGGCCACTTTTTGTATATCCATTCAAGAGTATTGCAGTGGTGCTTAGCTTTTACTTTTATCTTTTTTTTTTTTCGCTGTATCTGCTTTCGACGAGTTTTCTTTATTTTCCCCCTGAAAATTATAAAAAAAGGAACATAAATACATTCTTGTTATTATTATTATTATTATTATTATTATTATTATTATTATTATTATTATTATTATTATTATTATTATTATTATTATTATTATTGCTGCTTCAGCTGCATTTATTTAATAGAAAAAGTCTTCTACAAAATAAATGCAGCTGAAGCAGCAATAATATTCAATAGAACCTGTTTAAAAGAGGGTCTGCTGCCAAATTATACTATTATTATTATTATTATTATTATTATTATTATTATTTTTATTATTATTATTATTATTATTATTTTGGTTGATGATGACACACTAAACCCTGAGAAGAAATATGACATCCTGATCTCAGCAACCCCAAAAATTCTGGTCTTTTGTCAACACCTTTCCTCTTCTCGTCCGCCTTCATGGATCTATAGCCTAATTTTCTATCGTAACTCTCATTAACTCTTATCTGAGTTTGCAATGCTCATGATCTTCCTAACTGACCTGTATCTAATCCTCTGTCCTCCCCAGCGTCTCGTAAAGTTTCAAGGCCTCTTGCTCTTTTGGACCATACTCGTGCACATTTCCTCACATTTTTTTTTAGAGAATTTGTAGGCAAAAATGGCTCCTGTACTTCGCCCTTTTTTCTGAATTTCCAATTCTGCACTTTATCCTTCATGGATACATGTGCTGTTGCAACCGGTCCCTAAGATAGTTATTGTCGTAACTACTACTGTCACTAAAATATTTGAAACTACCCGGCTTCACATGAATCTGGCTTCCCTAAGGCAAAGCTCCACTGGTTTACTTCTTTCCTAATTCACTGACATTTGGTTATCTTCTCTGTGAGAGACTTCTAAGAACCAAATGTCAACTCAGTCAACAACTGTAAGGTGTTTGAACGAGTCTGGCGTAAGGCTCTGGAAGCCAAACATCCTATATATAACTTCCCCTTTTCCTTCTAAAAGCTTATTTCCCTTCTTTAAAAGATGTTGACGGCACAGCTACACCCTTCCCTATCTATAGTGATAGCCCTCAAGTTTTGTTCTTCCGCGCACTCTTTTCCTGCTTTTTATCAGTAGCCTTCTCTAGTTTGCATCTTTTTTTATCCTTGTTCTTGCTGATAATTAATTCAACCTGCATATTTCTTTTTTCATTCACTTCTTTGACGTTTCTATTGATCAAAATCATTCGGAAATTACCTTGTCATTACCTATGAAGAGTTTCCGTCATTTTCCTTCTATTTGATGCATTTTCTTACCCATACCCTTGTCTGTTCGCTCTGCTGTCTGTCTTTCTGCCTTTTCGTCCTTTTCTTGGTTGTATGTGGTTGTCATCTTGCCAATATCATCATCTGATTTATCATATGAATTATGAATCCTTCTGGTGTTTGTTTCATTGACATAATTATATGTAGTTTTTTCACCAGCTCTAAGAAATTATGGAACAATAATTTAGCTTTTTCTTTGTTAAAAACATTGAACTTTATAAAGCCCAGCTATTTGAATGAATACATGAGTTCTTTTATTTAGCGTTCTTTATTGACGGTACTACAATAGTAACATGAGTATCCTAAATGGCAGTGCTGCCGCTGTTTCTGTACATCAAAATACCTGCAAATGTATGACTACGTCAGTGTCTTGATTTTGATTTCGACTAAATCAGCAGTAAATAGGTGTTGGTTTGCCTTAGCTTTGTAGGCATAATTTATGTAAAAATCTTTCAATCTTAGGTTCTAGTATTCATAGAACGTTGTAGTTGCACGTTGTTAAATTAGTTGTCATCATCTTAGAAACTTAATATAATTTCTGTGATATAGAATTCCTGAGTGAGGCTCGGGCCTTCTTGTTCCTTCATTGCCATAAAGTGAATAACCAAATGATTAACAAAGTAATTGTTTAGAATCAATAACACCGATATTGATCTTCTGGTATGGCAACATTGGCTTTTAGTCTAGATCGAAGTTTCGGCTATTTCAGCTAGACTTTACTCATTTCTTAATCTGGTTTTAGCGTCATCATGGGCTACACAGTCTAGAAGTTCAGGCAGCTTGTGTAAAAATTGGCAACAGATTTCCAAATAACAGATGCTGCTACTTTGGAATGTCTCCAAAGTTTGCCTTGCTTTCCGCATATCCCTTTTAGATCTAACTTTTCAGTTCACCGCAGTTGGGCAATCATCGGGTTGAACACATATTCTATTCATATTGTAAGAGACAGATACTTCGCTTCCTCCGGTCGATATACCTTATTGCAGCAACCGCCTCGTCGATTCCCCAGCATAAAACACGAATTGGAATAGAATTCGCAAATGTAGGCCGATATTTTTATCCTCATAGGACTTTTTGATTAGAGCTTCGTTGCCAATGCCTGTCTCTCTTATATTACAGAAGATATATTTTCCAATTTTGCCATTTAATTTTCATTGTTTACTATCCAAATTGAGTTTCTGGGAATTCAAATGTACTGAGATTGAAATATAGACTTACTTGAATTTTATTAGTGTACTTTTTTTTTATTATCGCTCGAATGTTACTCCAAAACAACAAGTTTACCAAATGCAACAAGAAGCATTTTGCTTGTAAGTGGTTAAAACCACAAAAAATACGAAAGGTAAGTCGCTCTTATATCTTGGTGGGTTTAATTATAAGCCGGCATTATGCCAGCACGGGCCCTTTCATCAAGGTAGGTATGGTAAAATGTGAAAGTGTGAAATGGAGCCAGGTGTGGCCCTCCGTACCGTGACCAACCAACAAAGCTGTACTATCCTTTATCTCAGTTTTCTTTCTGTCAGCCACAAAGGAAAATGGAAAAGTAATTATCAAAAAATCCTCACAGGTGCCGGAATACAACATACCTATGGCGAAAGCACCTTTTGGAAGATTCAACTAAGTGTCCTTAGCGGAAATTTTCCAGAGGCGCGCTTGTATTAAAACAAGCTGAGAAAAATATAAATGGTCTTTTTTCTGGACTTCTGTAAATTGGAGATGGTAACAAACAAATAAGACTAAAGCTTTCTTTTTGTTCAAGTCCAGATTAATGCAGCGTTAAGGTTTGCTATATTTTGTGGATGTTAATGCATGCGTAAGCAAGCAAAAATGGTGTACGTAGTTAAAACCTTGATAAGTGTTTTTGTTTGATTATTGCAAAGAAGACAAAAGAAAAATCGTATCATTAGGGTTACATTCCAGCCGTCTGGCACAGCTTTATTACTTTACAGAAGAAATGTGACGAGTTCCAAGATTTTTTTCTGTTACTTATGCGAAGCAGAATCCTCATTATCCTCATATCGATTGTTACGGAACACGTCGTGCTGAAAGATCTAGAAAATCATCTGCTCGTATTAACAGAAAGAATAAGTTTTCAACTAAAATTATATTTTTCACTTGCACCTTTAATCTATTTTCAATAAACAACATTTTTTTTACTTAATTATGGTTCGTAGAAACGGCTTCAAAGTATTATTATTATTATTATTATTATTATTATTATTATTATTATTATTATTATTATTATTATTGCGGTTGTTGTTGTTGTTGTTGCTGTTGTTTAGTTGTATGGCAGCACTTAGGAATTTTGGTGAATTCAGAATATTTAACTGCAATACTCGTCTTTGTTTTCTAGGGCTCAGTATATATATATATATATATATATATATATATATATATATATATATATATATATATATATATATATATATATATATATATATATATATATATATATATATATATATATATATATATATATATATATATATATATATATATATATATATATATATATATATATCGTGACTGGACGGATAACCAACGGACATTTGACGGACAGAACGGATATTGGCCGAATGGACATTCCACCGAATATCGGATATCTGGCTGAACTGAAATACGATCCCTTAAATTTTGTTTGTTATTTATATTCCTTCTTTGTAATTTCGTAATTCCATGATCTTAAAAGAGATAAAAAATTCTATTCACGTTAGGCAACACCACTACTTTTAAAAGGTCTGAACATTAAATTATCACAGGTGATAATATACACATCACAAAATAGTCTTGAAAGAGAACAACAATAAAATACATAAATGTAAAACAATGAAACAAAACTCTGAGAAACATTGCAGCTTCTGTCTAGCGACTGAATCAATGTCTAGGAAAGCTGGCTGATGTTGATTAGGTTTGGGGCGCTGCTAAAAAGTTCAGCCAAGCAACCAACGACTAATAGAGTGGAACCGAAAAATGATGCTGATTGTTTCCGAATAAATGAATATTGTTTCTGACTATTGACGATACCTTAACGAATGTGACGCATTATTATAACAAAGTTATTCAGATAAAAATTCCTATATCGAAATTTTGTATATGTACGTAAAGGAACAACAGTTGTCAGTAGTCTGCGAGATCATTTATTTTTTGGTCAAATGTTCATTCGGTCAGATATCCGTTCGGCGAAATATCCGTCGGTCAAATGCCGTATATATATATATATATATATATATATATATATATATATATATATATATATATATATATATATATATATATATATATATATATATATATATATATATATATATATATATATATATATATATATATATATATATATATATATATATATATATATATATATATATATATATGTATATATATATATATATATATATATATATATATATATATATATATATATATATATATATATATATATATAATGGATGTATGTATGAGTGTGTCTGTTCCAGCTAACTCTGAAATGCACTGAGCAATTTCAACCAAACTTGGTATACATATGACTTACTATCTAGAAAAGAGTACTGTTGGGGTAAGACATCACTAGCACCAAAGGGCACCACAGGGAGTGGGGATGGGGATGGCTTCCCTGAAATGGGCAGGTCCTGCCCGTAGACTTAATAACTAAACAAACTCTACAAATTTATCATACCTCATTTCAGTATACATATAATTTATTATCTGGAAAAGAATAGTGTGGGGTGGGTAATACATCACTGGCACCAAAGGGGGTGGGGGTGGGAGTGGGAAGGGGTTGACATGCAAAAATAATCGAAAACAACAGATATTAGTGTGTAATCCATAGTTTTCGAGGTCGTTGAGATCGCCTGTTGCCCTTCAAGTCCAAGTTCAGCCCCGATAAGGAGGTGGTTTGGCAAGGGGTGAAATATAAAATGTAAAAATGCTGGGCAGTGTAACTGAGTCAACTATCTTAACAAAAGAGAGAGAGAGAGAGAGAGAGAGAGAGAGAGAGAGAGAGAGAGAGAGAGAGAGAAAGTTAAGTATACTTTAGTTTAACCAGACCACTGAGCTGATTAACAGCTCTCCTAGAGATGGCCCGAAGGATTAGAGTTATTTTACGTGGCTAAGAAGTTAAGTTAACCAATGGTTACCTTGCAACAGGACCTACAGCTTATTGTGGAATCCGAACCACATTATAGCGAGAAATGAATTTCTATCACCAGAAATATCTTCCTCTTATTCTTCATTGTCCGGTCGAGAGAGAGAGAGAGTTTATTGGTTGTCATTCAGTTTTCTTTGGCAGCGCCGGATTGGTCAGCTAGAATATCTATCTATCTATCTATATATATATATATATATATATATATATATATGTGTGTGTGTGTGTGTGTGTGTGTGTGTGTATATATATATATATATATATATATATATATATATATATATATATATATATATATATATATATATATATATATATATATATATATATATATATATATATATATATATATATATATATATATATATATATATATAATGAAGATAGGATCAGACACTCAAACAACAGGCAAATTGGAGTAACAGAAAGGCGTTATTTCTTCTTTATCCATTTATTTTTACGCCGACGTTTCGTATCTCTTGATATATCTTCCAGGCTGAAAAAGCGATGAACTTAAACTGTAATTGTGTATCAACACTAAAAGGTATACACATTATATACTTAACACCATGTTAAAGGACAATTAAAAAAAGAAAAAAAGGACAACCTTAAAAACACTTATAAGATATTTTAAAAAGTATTTAAAAAGGAACAGAACAGCAGAAGGCCAGGGCCAATACGAAATAAAAAACACACAAAAAAAAACAAGAGACACCTACCCACGCCGGTAGTGTAAAGCAAACTGGCACAGACAAACAATGCAAGGAGGGGAGGGGCGGGTATAAACAAAGAGGTTACAGCAGGTAGTTAAGCGATGAACAGCTGGGTGGAAGTTGATTGGTGATTAAGGGCAGGGGCAGTTAATTTAATCATAACGGATTCAAGTGTGGTTAATTCTTCTACGTATCGGGTTCTCCCCACAATACTAAAATCCTTAGCATCTACATGTGTCTTACAAATTTTGCTGTGATTTCTTGCACTGGACTGCTCGGGATTGGATAATCGACAGTCTGTTCTAAAACTAACTCCTTGATGAGAGGAAATTCGGACTTTTAGCAGCCTCCTGGTACAACCGATGTAAGTGCCAAGATCACATCTAGGACATTTATATTTATAAATCACACCGGAAGTAAACAAGGGGCTAATCTTGTCCTTGACATGGAAAAGAGATGCAATGGTTCGTGGGTTTATTGGGATTAACTTGAGATTGAGAGCGGGTAAATGTCCGTTGAATAGCCTGATACATTTTTTCCGAAATCTATTGTCACGTGAAAAAGGAAATCTTGTATACAAACATAATTTGGGGCCACTATGGACTAAAGGGGGGCGGGTTAAGTTTCAAATTAAGCAATTATTCTTAAAATAATCATTGAGGATAATCACCTCAGCATGAAATGCAGACCATTTTGAGGTCAGGTTAATGGCTCTATGAAGGAGAGTGGTACAAGGTTTCATTTTAAAATTGTAAAAACATGAGCTATAAAAATTCGTTCCAAGGCCAGTAAAAGTGTTCTTTCTATAAATACCTGTATGGAAGCCAGTTTCATCCTTATTTACCTTTACGTCCAGGAAGGGGAGAGAATTATGGGTTTCAATCTCAATGGTAAATTTAATGTTCTGGTGCTGCGCATTTAAATGTTCCAAAAATGCGTCAGCATGGTAGTCAAATCTATAAAGGGCAAATGTATCATCAACGTAACGTTTATAAAAGAGGTGGGTCCCAAAGGACTGCCCATTGCCATCCCCTCTATTTGTTTAAACATAGTACCATTAAAAATGAAGGTTGTGTCCAGCACAGCCAATTCTAGAAGTGATTTAAACTGAGTTTTGCTAAATTGATTAAAATAGGAATTATCAGTAGGAAATAACTTTTTTAAAATGATGTCTATAGTCTCAACTACAGGAACATTTGTGAACAGCGATTCTACGTCACAACTAACCACGAACAAATCTGGGTCTTGCTTAATGACTTCATTTTTGAAGGTGGTCGAATTAATCAAAGTGTACTTATTACTGGTAAGGGGCTGAAGCAATGGAGGAAAGAATGGGTCTTAGACCGATTCTTTCCTCCATTAACACTTCCCGCTATAAAACAGCCATATTCCTTGTCCCATTGCTTCAGCCACTTACCAGTAATAAGTAAACTTTGACTAATTCGACTACCTTCAAAGACGAAGGAGTTAGGTTGAACAGGTTGTCGATTATCCAATCCCGAGCAGTCCAGTGCAAGAAATCACAGCAAAATTTGTAAGACACATGTAGATGCTAAGGATTTTAGTATTGTGGGGAGAACCCGATACGTAGAAGACTTAACCACACTTGAATCCATTATGATTAAATTAACTGTCCCTGCCCTTAATCGCCAATCAACTTCCACCCAGCTGTTCATCGCTTAACTACCTGCTGTAACCTCTTTGTTTATAACCCCGCCCCCCCCTCTCTCTCCCTCCTTGCATTGTTTATCTGTGTCAGTTTGCTTTTACACTACCGGTGTGGGTAGGTGTCTTTTGTTGTTTTTTTTTTTGTGTGTTTTTTATTTCGTATTTTACCTGGCCTTCTTCTGCTGTTCTGTTCCTTTTTAAATACGTTTTAAAATATCTTTTAAGTGTTTTTAAGGTTGACCTTATTTTTCTTTATAATTGTCCTTTAACATGGTGTTAAGTATATAATGTGTATACCTTTTAGTGTTAATACACAATTACTGTTTAAGCTCATCGCTTTTTCAGCCTGGAAGATGTATCAAGAGATACGAAACGTCGGCGTAATTATAAATAGATAAAGAAGAAAGAACGCCTTTCTGTTACTCCAATTTGCCAATATATATATATATATATATATATATATATATATATATATATATATATATATATATATATATATATATATATATATATATATATATATATATATATATATATATATAAGCATTAAGCTACAAACGTCCTTTAATATCCAATTCGCTCTACCTCGGAAATAATATATTTTCATATATGTTACCGAAGGGAATTTTTTAGTTGATAATAAGTTCGTCGTGCCGTGGGCTCGAACCAACGAAAGACAAGAACTCAGGACTACAGTGACGCCTATACCCACGTGCTTATTATCAACTAAAAAATTCCCTTCGGTAACATATATGAAAATATATTGTTTCTGGAGGTAGAGTGAACTGATATTAAAGGACGTTTGTAGCTTAATGCTTGTATATGAATCACGGTGATGTGATAAAAGTCATATATATATATATATATATATATATATATATATATATATATATATATATATATATATATATATATATATATATATATATATATATATATATATATGTGTGTGTGTGTGTCTGTGTGTGTAGAGTCTACTACTCACTTTTACCAGACACATATGTAATTCTAATAGCCACAATGCCCTCTTAACTTCTCGAATTCCTCGCGCTTTTTTGGATATGCTTGTAACTACGAGGCCGTAAGATCCAAACGCAAGAAATTGAAGAGACTGTGATTGCCGGTCGCGGCAAACGAACCCACGTCACTATAACCACAAGGAGTGGTCAGGTCGGCAATGCGACCTCCTTGTGGTTATATTGACACGGGTTTGTTTCTCGCGACCGTCAATTTCTTGCGTTTGGATCTTACGGCTTCGTAGTTACAAGCATATCCAAAAAAGCGCGAAGAATTCGAGAAGTTAAGAGAGCATTGTGGCTATTAGAATTACACACACACACACACACACACACACACACACACACACACACATATATATATATATATATATATATATATATATATATATATATATATATATATATATATATATATATATATATATATATATATATATATATTTATATTTATACTGACAGCATTTCACATTTCACCCACCGAATATCTGACCAAATGGATATTTGACCAAAAATAAATGACTGCAGGCAACTGACAGATCTATTGCTCCTTTTTGTACATATACAAAATTGAGATAAGGAATTTTTGTCGAAATCACTTTCAATTTTTATCAAATGTGATAGCTAAAGTTCTTTGTGAAAATACGAATCATGAAAGACTGAAAAACAGAAGACCATCGATGGTCCAGTTCATAACTTCTAATGTTAGGAACCAGAAACCTACCACCACGACAAGAGACAAATCCCTGGCAAAAGCAGACATCCACACCGGAGAACAGTATTCTAGTAAAGGAAGTGCAAATGACCTAAAACAAATTGTATTGATTTTATCATTTTTATTAATATATAAAACCTTATGTATTAAACCTAACATTCATGTGGCAGTTTCTGACACTTTCATTAGATGTTTCTCAAAAGTATAATGGCAATAAAATGCTATTAAGAATGAAATTTCCGTTTCTAAAAGTGTATCTATAAAACAAATACCATTAGTTTGGTCACACTAATAACAGTACTGGTAATCCTAAATGAAAATAAGTATGGAGAAATGTGTATGTTATAATATAAATATATATATTGCTACGAATGTCCCAAGGATGCTTACTTGATTCTGGGTGGCAATGAATGAAAGCAGGGAGTTCTTTACATTATCAAGAAATCTACTGTATTTATTACACATCTGACTCAATATTAGAGCAACTTCATAGACAAACAAAGCAAGGGAAGTACTGCGGCTTAAGGCCTTCTTCATGTGAGGGAAGATTACGTAAACTCAGAGGTTTTCTTAACTAATTATATTTACATAACAAACACAGATCAGAAGGAATGACGAATTACTGGGCAGGTAATAATGAGGGCCTGCTAAATGAATGAATCCTACACAGGATAAATATTCTATGCTGATGATGTCTTCATAACAGGAAACATCACATAGGGGGTAGAAGGGGTACTGCACATGGGGTAGAGTCGAGTGGGTCCACAGCTGAGGCCTATCTGCAATATATGCAAGACGGTTACTTGCAAGAATAATAAGACGCTCAACGGGAAATGAGGGAATGCACAGATGTTGCCAAATAACTCAGTTCAACACTAAATGCATAATTACGTTAACACTTGATGCTCCAACACAAATTACTGAAGGTGATTGCACAATGGAAGAGAAATTAAGGGGATCGGCCGCCTAAAAGACCCAATAATCTTTAAAAATTCGATTTGCTGAAAAAAAAATTCTATGGCTTCGTATAGGGTTCAAGAATGTGTCCACGAAATATTATGCTAAAATTTGCCGTATTTCTCTAGTTATGGCCTAAAATGTAACAATAACTATATACCCATAAAACACCAGTAGCGCAAATGATTTAGTCTGGTATAGTTTTTGCGATATATATTACGAAAACTTCCTTTGAAATGAAATGTATAATGTCAATAATATCCTACTGCACCTTTTTAGTTATTCCTAGCCATGACAACGCACACGTCATAATACCATGACGACGACTGTGGCCGAGTTGCCTATAAACTTCCAAGCTAGAAGGACACGTTTTTCATGCTCGCTAGCCTTGACTGAACTCTATATTTTCTGCGGTGTTTTTGTTTTTCACCGTGCCTAAAAGGTCCAGAGTTCACTTCATGCTTCTAGAATGCGGAAAAGCCAAGTGGAAAAGTCCACGCGAAGTAGAAGAAAGAGTTCAAGAAATTAGTGCCATAGGGAATGGAGCGACGGAGAGAGAGAGCTGTCGCCCATCAAACGGCGCAGGAGCGATCTCTGCTGACCAGAGACCAACCACATCCACCCCTAAACGCCTTTTTATTTGTTCGTCACTACCAAAGGGCAAAGATATTTTAGAAAAAGAAAGCAGTAGCTCGGAGGCTGATATTATAGACGATCCTGAAAATAAAATGATCATAATAAGTGAAGCAAGACTTGATGAATTACTTGAATCACGAATTCCTAATTGTGAATGTAAAGTAATTCCCAGGACCCATTTGGCAAGGGATGGATTCGAGACACTAATAAAAAGTGTAGGCAACTATGATACCCTAGAGTAATACCTTGCAGCAAGATCAGACAGGGGGGGACCAGGAACCTAAAATTTATAAGAATGTGTCTTAGGCACATAAATAATCAATTAATATTCTTATTTATAATAATTTTGCATTAATTAATACCCAAAAATTAAAATTAAAACCATAGAATTAATTGTAACACAGTCTTTGAAGTCCCTTTTACTTTTTTATGTAACTAAAACTTAGAAGGCCAGTTTCTCAAAACATAAGTTTTCTGCCTTTAAAGTGCATCTCCTCCCTTAGTATCGGACCAATCTAAATGAAATTTTAAATATAACATGGGGAAACATGGTAGATTAAAACAAAGCCGGGGATTTTTAATATTTTGAGTTTCTGATTTTGGCAATTTTTTTTCTGTAATTTTTCCGGGAAAATTTCATAAAAAAAAAAAAATTCATATCTCGAAAAATAATTGAAAAATCAAAAATCCCCGGCTTTGTATGTCCATATGTGTTTTATACGTGGTTCAAATCTCATCCCTTAAAACCAAAAAGCAAGGAGGAGATACATTTTGAAAATGGCCATTTTTGGCGAAAAAAATGCTCTGGCGTCACAAAACCTAAGGTCACTGAACAAAAATTATTTTCCCCAGAAGTTCCACACAATATCCTTTAACAAACCCCCTATATATCAACAACCTGTCGTTAAAAAAGTCGGAAACCGGCCGATCCCCTTAAATCAGACAGAGATATAACAAGAATCGTAACTGACTAAGAAACTTTATTCCGGTACATTACCTTCATCAAGATGACAATGTCCTGGTTCGATAGGGTGCCGACAATGGAGGAGTTAATTATGGGGGGATGCTACTACAAAAGTATACTGGTTCGAACCTTGGGGTCGAACATGTGAAGGGTTCGAGGGTCAGGCAGAGGTAAGGACATCTGTCCTCGGTGGTGTTCTAGGTGCTTCTCTCTCTCGATCGCCGTTGCATCGTCTATTAATAACCTGGGAGATTATGCCTCGGTATTGAGGTAGATGGCGCAAAAGGTCAGTCTTTGTCACGTTGTCTATCTTGAGCAAATGGCATCCAGTTAAACCCCTGTGGAGGGTTTGCCATGGCGGGTGACGTTAACTTTCTCTTTTTTTGGCTCCTCCTTTGTCCGCTGTCTGACACCGCCAAGGAGGTGCGAAGGTCACCTGGAAACAAGGCCCTAGACAGTCATTTGAACAGAGAGAAGGGCTAAAGAGCTTAACCATTTTGGGGAATGAATAAGAGTGTTTATGAAGGGGCGAGTGGAAACCCACAGTTCTAGTAATTAAAACAATTGAAATGAATTTTATTTCTTTCTCAGTTACGTTACAGATGTAAAATGGGTGAGGTTGATTGGAAAGAAGTTCCATCCCTTGAAATATATTGTAATGAACTTATGTTCACAAA
>NC_089748.1:2581633-2604133 GCF_040412425.1 Macrobrachium rosenbergii | reverse complement strand
CTTAAATTTATATAGTCTTGAAAGGGAGAAGAGAACGCTACATGGTAATTCAGGCATGAAACAGATAGAAGGAATTCGAAAACATCATGGAACTAAAATTATCAAAAAGAGCAAGCAGACTAGATTAATAGTCAAAAACTATACCAGGAAAATTCTCTCATTAATCACACGCACCAGCATCGATAATGCAGCGTCTATTCAATGCTCAGCTCTCTGAGGAACATAACAGGCTGAGCGTAGATGTGTTTAAGAATAAGCTCGACAAATATCTAAGATGCATCCCAGACCATCCAAGACTGGAAGATGCAAAATATACCGGAAGATGCGTTAGCAACTCTCTCTAGACATCAAAGGTGTCTCACACTGAGGACCTGGGGCTGAACAATTGTAAGGTCTGTAGGTAAGTCTCTCTCTCTCTCTCTCTCTCTCTCTCTCTCTGTAAGTTGCTGACTTTCTCTCTCTATCTCTCTCTGTCTTGCTGACTTTCTCTCTCTCTCTCTCTCTCTGTAAGTTGCTGACTCTCTCTCTCTCTCAGTGTAAGTTGGTCTCTGTGCGTATGTTCCTGGCTCTCTCTCTCTCTCTCTCTCTCTCTCTCACGTAAGTTGCTGACTCTCTCTCTCTCTCTCTCTCTCTCTCTCTGTATATCCTGGCTCTCTCTCTCTTTCATAAGTTTCTCTCTCTCTCTCTCTCTCTCTCTCTCTCTCTCTCTCTCTCTCTGTAAGTTTCTGACTCTCTCTCTGCGTATGTTCCTGGCTCTCTCTCTCTCTCTCTCTCTCTCTCTCTCTCTCTCTCTCTCTCTCTCTCTCTCTCTCTCTCTCTTTGTATGTCCCTGACTCTCTCTCTCTCTCTCTCTCTCTCTCTCTCTCTCTCTCTCTCTCATGGAGCTAAAAATATCAGAAAGAACAAGCAGAGGTAGATTAACAGTGCCCAAAACTATACCAGGAAAACTAAGGAAAGCACACAGGACATTATTAATCCACCACGCACCAGCATCGATAATGCAGCGTCTATTCAATCAGGAGTGAGCGTCGATGTGTTTAAGAATAAGCTCGACAAAAATCTAAGCTGCATCCCAGACCATCCAAGATTGGAAGATGCAAAATATACCTGAAGATGCGTTAGCAATTCTCTGGTAGACATCAGAGGTGCCTCACACTGAGGGACCTGGGGCAACCCGAACGAACTGTAAGGTCTGTAAGGTTAGGTCTCCCTCTCTCTCCAATCAAAAATCGCACTGACCATTAAAATAAGCAACATGTTCCCAACAGTACACAGATAATGGAGTCGTTAACCAAGTTCGTATAGGATATCCACCGTCCCCAAGTAACAGAATATTACCATTATCATTGAGGTTGCTCATTACATTATGAATATCGGAGTTCTTCAAGGTCCTATTGTCATGTACGCTCCTTGGCCACTGAACATCGATGCTAGTGAACACTTCATCAACATTGGAAGTGGCTTGGACATTAATGCTTGCAAATCCTTTCCTGTTTATATATTCATCACCATGATGTTTAAATTGTGGAATGCGCACATGAGTGCAATCAACTGACCCAATTGCATATGGAAACTGATAATTTTCTGACCACTTCTCTTGGGCCCTTCTCATTACATTCTCAGACCGGGGAAATCTTATCCATAAATTTGCTTTTTCAACAATTTCCTTGAGAACATCTCCAATAACTTTACTAACAACTGTTTGATGAATTCCTATCTCCTCCCCTATGCCGTTTTGGTAGCCTGGCTCTGACACATACCTTAAGAATGTTTTCATTCGATCCTTATTTGAGAGAGCACCTCCACGTGTTTCTCCATATCACCTAAAAAATGTTGTGCCAGCCATTCCACATTTTCTTCACTGAATCTGTACAACTTTCTGTAAGCGCAGGGTAATGTTTTATGGCGATTTCGGTAAGTTTTCCTTTTACGAATTTGGAGAAAAGCCGCCATCAGATCCAGTTCACAGGCGTTTCAAGCACCTAGTGAGCTGCCTTAAACTTTTTTAAGCAATTGCTGAGAAGCATAAGCAATTGCTATGCTTTATTCATTGGAAATGAAGCAATTGCTGATAATTTATAAGCATTTGCTTGAGCTTAAGCAACTGCTCTAAGCATTTGCTACTAGCACAAGCATTTACTTTGTTTTATTCATGGGAACTGAAGCAATTGCTTTAAAATCCAAGCAAAAGCATTTGCTGGAGTTTTATTCATCAGGCCCATTCCTCACGATGCAGTTATGCATTTCACGCTTTGCTTAGCCAACTAAATAGTTGATATTCTAAATTTGCATTGATTACGAATAAGAAAAAAAAATAATTGTATAAAGATTTTGTTTATGTTACGACTGAGGTTTTTACGCATTTTTACTCTCCCTTCTATAATTTAACTTACAACTGTTGTATTCATTCAAAACTTTCATGTGAATGGTCGTCAAATGACTGAGACAGAAGTTAAAAAGACAAAAGTAAACAAATGAGAATACATGTATGGATACATCTCTCTACATTTCAGGGAATAACAAACCATTCGACTCGTAAAACTGGAATAAGTCTCTTGCGGTGATTGTGGAGAGAGAGAGAGAGAGAGAGAGAGAGAGAGAGAGAGAGAGAGAGAGAGCTACTGGTCGGAATAGGAGAAAAGATAAAGAGAACGGGAGGTAGAAAGATGATGGCGAGATAATTATAAAGATTTGGTGCGATAGGGAAGGATGAAAGGTCACCTCTCGTCAGGTAAAGAGGAAGGAGAGAAAGAAAAGAGGAGAAAATGCTAGGTGACAGATTGGCCGATAACCCTTGGGTGCTCGGTGAGGTGATGTTGTAGTGGGGGATGGGGGACGGGGAGATGGCGGTGCGGTGAGAGAGAGAGAGAGAGAGAGAGAGAGAGAGAAAGTCTTAAGAATCGATTAGCCAGTTCGGTAGATTGACTGATAAATTCGATAGGCTTGAATGGTACAAAGGGATTGGTCGTTTAAAGAGGCCGAAATTATGGTGTATTTGAAAGTTAGAGAAAGAGCGGGGCGGTGGAGAGGAGGGGACCCAGAAAAAACGGAAACCGAAAGAAAAAAGAAAAGAAAAGATATTAGGATTATTATAGGTAGTGGAATACCGATTTAAATAGAATGGTTCTACTGAACCAAGAGGAATTGAGTTGTTTTTGCACTTGTTGATTTCAGTCTTAAATATTTTTTTGTTTGTTTGTCGCTTAACGTTGTATCATTAATTAGCCACTTATCTCTGTTGTGATGTGGAATGTTTTTTTTTTTTTTTACCTTAACATTCCATCTTTAGGTGCAAGAATTAAATATCTGTTGAGTGCTGCTGCAGCGAGCATTAGTTGCTGTGATCGTTATAGTTAGGATACGATTATGAAAACAGTTGAAGAATACATTTGATATATATATAACTGGTAGCTGATGAAGGAGATGTTGACCGAAAATACAGTTTCATAACTGGGTTAGATCAGTGATCATTACCCATAATATATGTTCAATTTTACTTTATCTCTCTGTATCATAAGCTGTGAAAACGAGTCTTGACAACAGCAGCACTCAAACTCAATGAAATTTTATAATACTGATAACTCGTAGTTTTCCCAGTCGCGTATTTTATGATCGAAACGGGTGGTACCGGAGGGGAGTGGTGTTGGTGAGTTGTGGGAAGGGGTGCTTATGCTGAGACCGAGAATCCTCCAGTAACTAGGCCTCTGGAAAGGCATGAACCGACAGGAGAGGTTGTTCCCATAGTTCCCATAGATACACCATCGGGTAAAGTGAATGGCTGTCTTTGCCCGTATAAAACCTGAGCCTAGGGAAGAGAGTAGATGTTTGTAAGCGAAATCGCTTTATCTTTCGCATTTGTTTTCTTCGGAGAAAAAGAGAACGGACGGCAGTGGAGGACACAGGGAACCTGTCCGTCCGTCTTCCGTTTCAAGTTTGTAAGGTACAATTTCTTCAACTGTCCTACAACCTCAGGTTTGATGGTACGATAAGGCGTAGCGAGAAGGAAGGAATTCATTGATAAGAACAACAATCCTACCTACTAATTAATCTAATGACAATTGAAAAATATATGTCTAATTTCAGCACAAAATTGCGGATAAATTTTTAGCAGAGAAACTTGCATGAACTACAACAAAATAATGATTTCAGGTAAACTACATTTTCTGTCGAGTCATTAGTTTTTATTCACTGATTTAATCGCTTCTATCAACCGATATTTCACATAGAGCATCTGTCCCAGTCGTCAGCCAGTAATATGATTGAGAATAAATCTGATAAACGACAATTGAACGATTGTCAAACTTTTTTCCTATACTTGATACAAACTTTGTTTGGTAGGAGAAGTCTGTAAGTAAAACCTTATGAAAATCGTGCGTGAGTTTGTCTTTAGATGATATATTAGGCAGACAGCTCTTGGAATTAACATAATAACAAATGATTTTCGAAGGATTATGTCATTACAGCTTTGTGTAGATTGGGGCAGCAATAGATACCCTATACTGAAGGCCCAAGATGCAAGACCTAAGCTAGCAAAAGAATTGCATAACCTTATTCCTGCAACCGTTAAGGAAAAATAAGTTAAATAAGATGATTACGTCTCTCAGAAGATACCGTTCATTTGAAGAGCAATAGTAATTTGTTGCAATTTATATTTACAATCGTCTTTAAGGTGAAACACATAATCTGTTAAAGCTAAGACAGTTTAATAATATGGGCCCCATTAAAACTCATAGAAAGAAAAGGCAGCATAATACTATCGGTTTATTTGCCTCAGTTTTTTTTACATTTTGGGTCACATTATCAGGACAATAAAAGGGTATAAAATGTACATATTAATTTTAATGTCATGTTGTCATGTCTCATGAAAATACCGTTGAATAAGATGGATGACACGGATCATATTTCATTGATTACAACTTTTTGGTTGAACAACATTCGTAAGCAGGTTGACGGAGTCTCACAGCGTTCTCTTTAGATGCATTTTTGGCTTATGATTTCATTTGCTCGCTTGAAGAACTATTGCTGGAGGGATGTCTGCTGCCATATCGTCCTGAGTTTTAGTAATTGTATGTGGATGACATTATTGCCTTATTTAGCAACCAAATCGCGTATGAGCGCGAGAATCAACTTCCTTTTTAAGGCATTTTAATTTCCCACTCAAAGAAAATGTTTGCAATTAGTGCTATTTAAAAAAAAAAAAAAACATTCATAGGTCGAATACTAACTTTTATAATGGCTGTTCTTTAATGTTTAAACTGAATCGTGTCTCATTACTATTTCATAGTACCTTCACATCATCCTCTAAATGTCAAAACTTCTGCATTAAATTTAATTTTTATCCATGTCTCTTAAAACTGATTTTTATTTATATTTTTGTACTTACCAAATGCGTCAGAATTTGTAAATGAGATTTCAGGCCTTTCATACAATATCCACTATGTATACCTAAATTAATAATATACGCCTTCATTCCTTTCGTTCATTCCACACATTTTGCAGTACAATTACAGCAAGAGTGTTTCATTATTTAATTTTACAAAAATCCTATACTTGTTCTGATCACTGATCCATCACAGAGATAAGCTTCTTACTATGGTGCAATCTTTAGTAGCCTATGTTTCTACTTCTCCAAAATGTAAAATTGTGAAAGATGATTGTAAGGTCGGCATCGTAACCTCGTTAGGATACCCTGTATGCTGGTTCGAATTATGCTACCAGACATTAGAATTACTTTAGATTCTTCCATTTGGATCTAAGGCTTGGTAGTGACAACCGTAAACAAAAAAGGTGTGAAGAATTCGAGAAGTTAAGAGAGCAATGTTGTTATTACAATTACATGCTGGAGCCACTTAAAGGCTGCTCATAAAAGTAGATTCCCATCTTGGGATAATTCACTGCAAAGGATCCCCTGGAAAAGAAAATGAATTTTCCATAATATGAGAACATTCTTTCTTTTATGATGATTTTAATAATATACTCCTTCACTGTGCAATCAATCATTGTTCACTGTTATTTATAGCTATACCTATATATATATATATATATATTTATATATATAT
The DNA here is from genome assembly GCF_040412425.1 of Macrobrachium rosenbergii. Taxonomy (NCBI): domain Eukaryota; kingdom Metazoa; phylum Arthropoda; class Malacostraca; order Decapoda; family Palaemonidae; genus Macrobrachium; species Macrobrachium rosenbergii. The sequence continues at coordinate 2,598,074 of NC_089748.1, read as the reverse complement.
ATATATATATATATATATATATATATATATATATATATATATATATATATATATATATATGACTATTTATCACATCACCGTGATTCATATACAATCAGAAAGCTACAAACGTCCTTTAATATCCAATTCGCTCTACCTCGGAAATAATATATTTTCATATATGTTACCGAAGGGGAATTTTTTAGTTGATAATAAGTTCGTCGTCTCGTGGGCTCGAACCATCGAAGACAAGAACTCAGGACTACCGTGGACGCATTTTAACCCACGCGGCCAGCAAGTGAGGTATAAGTGGATATCGTCTTCCCATATACAAATCGCCCGTCAAACTCAGGTGTTTGTATTTTGAGACGATATTCACCCACCTCTGCCATGCTAACCACGTAGTGCATTTGTCGCATGCAGCCATATTAGGACTTTTTTTTTTTATCACATCACCGTGATTCATTTTCAATCAGTAAGCTACAAACGTCCTTTAATATCCAATTCGCTCTGCCTCGGAAATAATATATTTTCATATATGTTACCAAAGGGGAATTATTTAGTTGATAATAAGTTCGTCGTCTCGTGGGCTCGAACCAGCGAAGACAAGAACTCAGGACTACAGTGGACGCATTTTAACTCACGTGGCCAGCAAGTGAGGTATAAGTGGATATCGTCTTCCCATATACAAATCGCCCGTCGAACTCAGGTGTTTGTATTTGGAGATGATATTCACCCACCTCTGCCATGCTAACCACGTAGTACATTTGTCGCATGCAGCCATATTATGACTTTTTTTTTTTATCACATCACCGTGATTCATATTCAATCAGTAAGCTACAAACGTCCTTTAATATCCATTCGCTCTACCGGAAACAATATATTTTCATATATATGTTACCGAAGGGGAATTTTTTGTTGATAATAAGTTTGTCATCTCGTGGCTCGAACCAGCGAAGACAAGAACTCAGGACTACAGTGGACGCATTTTAACCCACGGCCAGCAAGTGAGGTATAAGTGGATATCGTCTTCCTATATACAAATCGCCCGTCGAACTCAGGTGTTTGTATTTGGAGACGATATTCACCCACCTCTGCCATGCTAACCACGTAGTGCGTTTGTCGCATGCAGCCATATTATGACTTTTTTTTTTTTATCACATCACCGTGATTCATATTCAATCAGTTAGCTACAAACGTCCTTTAATATCCAATTCGCTCTGCCTCGGAAATAATATATTTTCATATATGTTACCGAAGGGGAATTTTCTAGTTGATAATAAATTCGTCGTCTCGTGGGCTCGAACCAGCGAAGACAAGAACTCAGGACTACAGTGGACGCATTTTAACCCACACGGCCAGCAAGTGAGGTACAAGTGGATATCGTCTTCCCACATACAAATCGCCCGTCGAACTCAGGTGTTTGTATTTGGAGACGATATTCACCCACCTCTGCCATGCTAACCACGTAGTGCGTTTGTCACACGCAACCATATTATGACCTTTTTTTTTATCACATCACCATGATTCATATTCAGTCAGTAAGCTACAAACGTCCTTTAATATCCAATTCGCTCTACCTCGGAAATAATATATTTTCATATAGGCTATGTTACCGAAGGGGAATTATTTAGTTGATAATAAGTTCGTCGTCTCGTGGGCTCGAACCAGCAAAGACTTATTATCAACTAAAAAAAGGACGTTTGTAGCTTAATGATTGATTAATATATATATATATATATATATATATATATATATATATATAGAATCTACTGGTCACTTTTACCAGACACATATGTAATTCTAATAGCCACAATGCCCTCTTAACTTCTCGAATTCTTCGCGCTTTTGGATATAACTACGAAGCCGAAAAAATATCCAGAGGAAGAAATTGAAGAGCCTGTGAATAGCGGTCGCGAGAATCGAACCCCGCGTTACCATATTCACAAGGAGGTCACGTTGCCGACCTGGCTACGAGAGGATAAAGTCTATCGCCTCTCGTACATACATAGACCTGTCGTTTTCAGATATATTTTGTTAGAGCTGGAATAGACCCATCCTCACCATCGAGCCAAGCAATCGTTTTTATTGCTTTTTGGGCTAGAACTGGTCACTTTTACCAGACACATATGTAATTCTAATAGCCACAATGCCCTCTTAACTTCTCGAATTCTTCGCGCTTTTTGGATATGCTTGTAACTACGAAGCCGAAAATATCCAGACGGAAGAAATTGAAGAGCCTGTGAATAGCGGTCGCGAGAATCGAACCGCGTTACCATATTCACAAGGAGGTCACGTTGCCGACCTGGCTACGAGAAGGATAAAAGTCTATCGCCTCTCGTAATGTCTGGTAAAAGTGACCAGTAGATTCTACATATATATTTCAGAGGTAAGTACATGAAATCATTCATTTAGAATCTATAACTGGCTCATGGTAAGCATTTCACTCAGGTCAAATCGTAAATATATATATATATATATATATATATATATATATATATATATATATATATATATATATATATATATATATATATATATATATATATATATATATATATATATATATATATATATATATATATATATATATATATATATATATATATATATAACCTTGGCATTACTATCCCTAAATTTCATAATGACCGAACCACTGTTTTTAACTATTCTGATGCTGTTTTATCTAAAAGAGAGGAGTTCCTTTTGTCACTGGGTTTGACCTTCTGCTTACCAAATTATAAACCTAATTATATTAAATTCTTTTTACCCCTTGAATCAATATTTCATCGACTTAAAGCGCTTCCCTTTGATGCCGACCTGGGGAGCCTACAAAAGAAATTATTTGAATTATCCCAAAGTACTTTCAGGAAATTGAAGACTTGATGGGCACCTTTTTTCAGAAAAGAAGATTTCGACACCTTGAAACGACTCGCTAACAACAAGGGCATCGTTGTCACACGACCCGACAAAGGTAAAGGAACAGTTATCCTGAATAAACACGATTACTTGTCCAAGATGGAAGGTATTTTAAACGACAGGAACAAATTCGAACCGATTGGCACTCCTGACTATCTTAATATCTTTAAAATACAAGACAAAATTAACCGTTTCCTTAGGTCTTTGAGAAAGGATAATATTATTAATGAAACTACATATCAGGAACTCTACTCCACAGGTTCTTCTTACGGGACTTTATATGGCCTTCCAGAAATTTATAAACCAGGTCTCCCACTCAGGCCTATCTTAGCTTCTTTTAATACACCGAATTATAAACTAGCCAAATTTCTCGTTCCTATATTTGAACCATTAACAAAGAACAGTTACTCTCTCAATAATTCCCTCCAGTTTAAAGAGTCTATTTTATTACAGGATTCCGACTTATTCATGACCAGCCTTGACATCGAATCTCTGTTTACGAATATTCCAGTTGGTGAGACCATTGAACTGATTCTTGACAAGTTATTCCCTGATCCTGAGTCCACTTTTAACAATTTTAACCGCACGCTCTTTAAGACCCTCCTTGAACTGGCAGTGCTGGAATCTGCCTTTGTTTTTAACGGAAAACTATTTAGACACGTAGATGGCATGGCCATGGGTTCTCCCCTTGGCCCTACGTTCGCTAACATCTTCATGTGCTCCCTGGAAGAGCGCATGTTCGACGATTGCCCTCTAAGATTTCATCCTCTTTTTTTATTCAAGGTATGTCGATGATACGTTTGTTCTCTTCAAGGGTGAATACGAGTCTGATCTCTTCCTCGACTATGTGAATACTTTACACCCGAACATAAAGTTTACTATAGAAAAGGAGGAGAACAACTGTCTGTCATTCTTAGACGTTCAAGTATATAGACAAGACAATTCTTTTAACACCACGATTTTTAGAAAGAAAACTTTTACAGGACTCGGATCTCATTTTTATAGCAGCTGTTATTTTAATTTCAAGACTAATTCCATTTTTACCCTTCTTAATAGAGCACTGGTCCTCACATCTAACTGGAATGACTTTCATAATGAAATTTTATTTCTAGTTATCTTCTTTAAAGATAACTGTTTTCCCCCCAGGCTAGTATATAGAAAGTTAAATCAATTATTAAATAAGCATTTCTGTAGAAGACCTGAAGTCCTAACGGTACAAAAAATTAATTTCTTTGCGACCTTCCCTTATATCATTGACTTAACCTTTCAAAAAAGATTTACGAAAATTATCCATGAACATTTCCCAGCCATTTCAGCTAAATTAATTCCCAAAAATCCTTTGGGTATTGGCTCTTTGTTTAAGGTAAAGGATCAGCTGTGTCCTTATAAGTCCTCTGGTGTCATCTATAAATATACTTGCCCTAAATGTATTTCAGGGATTTACGTGGGATCCACCAGTAGGCTTCTTAAGGTGCGCATTGATTCACATCGGGGAATTAGTTTCCGCACAGGTAGCAGAATCTCGAACCCAGAGCACTCCAACATCAGGAACCATTCAAAACAATGCAAAACCTACATTGAGAACAAAGATTTTAGTGTCATCGGTCATACTGCCAACCCTCAAGATTTAAAAATCTTAGAGTCGTTATTTATAAAACAACTTGTACCATCATTAAATACCCATACATCCGCTGGTCAACTGTATTTAGCTTAACTCATTACTGTGGTGGTTTCTTTCCATTTAGTTCCTTACTGTTTCACCTCTAGGTTGGTTGTGTTTTTATTTGTATTTCATTCTTACTGTAATATTTTAAATGTATTCTAAGACTGTACTTATAATTAATTTTTTTATCTTTTCTTATGCACAGCCCTGAAGATGTAATTTTGTACATAATTACGAAACGTTGGCTATAAAATAAATAAGACAACCTAGTGATGTGTGGTTTTCGTCCGTCTTCCTCTGGATATGTTTCCTGGAGTATTTCCCTGTTACCTGTATCACTATACATCACTACATACATACATATATATATATATATATATATATATATATATATATATATATATATATATATATATATATATATATATATATATATATATATATATATATATATATATATATATATATATATATATATATATATATATATATATATATATATATATATATATATATATATATATATATATACTTATAATTATTTTTTTCTTTCTTATGCACAGCCCTGAAGATGTAATTTTGTACATAATTACGAAAAGAATATATATATAGTGATACTGATATGTTTCCTGGAGTATTTCCTGTTACCTGTACTATATACATATACATACATACATACATATATATATATATATATATATATATATATATATATATATATATATATATATATATATATATATATATATATATATATATATATATATATATATATATATATATATATATATATATATATATATATCATATATATTTATATATATATATCTTCTTCTTTATCTTCAGCTTTTCCCATCTTTATATGGGGTCGCTGTTTATTATTAGTCTTCTCCATCTTCTGTGATCATGCAGCATTACCTCACTCACGTTCTTCTCCTGCATGTCCCTGTTAATTGTGTCTCTCCATCTCATTCTTGGTCTACCTCTCCTCCTTGTTCCAGGCACTTCCATATTCATGGTTCTTTTACATACAGAATCCTCCTCTCTTCTCATAACATGTCCAAACCATTGCAATCGTCTCTGTTGCAGCTTCTTTGATATTTCTGTAACTTTCACCGTCCCTCTTATGAAGTCATTCCTTATCCTGTCTCTTCTTGTCACCCGCACATCCAACGCAGCATTCTCATTTCTGCCACTTCCATCTTTCTCTCTTGTGCTTTCTTCATAGGCCATGTTTCACAACTATACATCAACGCAGGTCTGACAATGCTCTTGTACATTTTTCCCTTCATCTTTACATTAAATCTTTTGTCACATAACACACCTGATGTTTTCCTCCAATTGCACCAAGCTGATTGTATTCTGTGATTCACTTCCTCCTCCATCCCTCCACAATCAGTGACACACGACCCAAGGTACTTAAAGGATGTAGCTCTTTTACTTCTGCCTGCTCTAAGTTGATGCTTCCCTCTTGGTCTCCTCCATTCATCCACATATATTCCGTTTTTGCTCTGCTTATCTTTAGGCCTCTGTCCTCCAATGCACTTCTCCACAACTCCAATTTCCTGTCTGCTTCTTCCTTACTGGTGGTTACTAGCACTATGTCATCTGCAAAGAGTACACTCCAAGGCACCTGATCTTTCACTCCAGACACTATCACATCCATTACCATATCAAAAATATAGGGACTCATGGCAGAACCCTGGTGAGTCCACTTTCACCTCAAACTTGTCTGTTGTTCCCACTGAGCTTCTTACCTGTGTTGTTGCTTCTCTATACATATCATTTACAATCCTCACATATTTTTCTGAGACACCTTTTTCCCTCATGCACCTCCACACTTCTTGCCTAGGCACTCGATCATATGCTTTCTCAAGATCTATAAATATAAGATGTAGTTCCTTTCCTTTTTCTCTATATTTTTCCATTACTTGTCGCAATAAAAAGATGGCATCTGTTGTCCCTTTTCCTGGCGTGAACCCAAACTGTTCGTCACTTATAGATGTTTCAGCCCTTAGCCTTGCCTCTATTATTCTTTCATAGATTTTCATGGTATGTGCCATCAGCTTTATGCCCCGATAGTTGGCACAATCTTGGATGTCCCCTTTTTCTTTGTAAATGGGGACTAGCAGGCTGTTTCTCCAGGCGTCAGGTATCTTCTCCTGCTGGTAGATCTTATTGAACAAGTCCCACAAGATGTCAATTCCCTCCTCTCCTAAGCACCTCCACACCTCGACTGGTATTCCATCTGGTCCCACTGCTTTACCTTTCTTCATTTTACTTAGTGCCCGCCTCACTTCCCTCCGACTAATCCTGGGAACTTCTCTTTCATTTGCTACTCCATCCTCAATGATATTCCTGGGATTTTCTTCATTTAGAAGGTTTTCAAAATACTCTCTCCATCTACTTTTAATTTCCTCCTCTTTTGTTAGAACCTTACCATTTCCATCTTTAATTTGCTTAATGTGTGTGAGGTCTTTAGTTGCTTTGTCTCTAGCTTTGGCTATCCTGTGGATGTTTCTTTGGCCCTCCGGTGTGTCAACATTCTCATACAAATCATTAAAAGCAGCAGCCTTCGCTCTGGCAACTTGTTGTTTTGCAACTTTCTTTGCTTCTTTTGATATTTGCTCATTTTCTTCTGTTTTGTGTTTATCATAGTTCTTTTGGGATTCTTTCTTTTTCTTGATCTTGTCTTGTGTGTCTTTATTCCACCACCAGCTTTCTTTATCTTTTGGGGACCTTTGCCTGATGTTTTGCCTAAAATTTCCTCCCCATACCTTAGGATCACATTGCTGTTAAACTCCCACCAATCATTTACATCATCTTCCAACTTTATTTCTCTCAGAACATTCTCCTTATACCTAGATCTCAACTCCACATTTTCTGCCTTTTCTAGCTCCCACCATTTGATCTTAGGGTTACTTTTCCTCTTTCCCTTTGTCCCTTTTCGAGTTGAAAGGTCCGCAACCACCAGCTTATGTTGTTGGCCAACATTCTCTCCATATATCACTTTACAATCCTTTACTTCCTTAAGGTGTTGTCTCCTACAGAGCAGAAAATCAATTTGACTCTCTCTTCCACCACTTCTATATGTCACAATCTTTCTTCATAAAGAATGTATTAATTAGTGCCATATCAAATGCCACTGCGAAGTCTATGATGCCTTCGCCTTCTTCGTTCCTCTCCCCCATTCCTAGTCCTCCATGGATTCTTGAAATCACTCTTCTAGCTGTACCTATATGTCCATTCAAGTCTCCACCCAATACAACTCTCTTCCTCTGAGATTGATGTTAATACTTCATCTAACTCCCTGCCAAAAACATTAACTTCTCTTCCTCATCACATCCAGCTTGTGGGCATAAGCACTTATCACATTTAGGACTTCTTCTGATAACATTAACTTGACCTTCATTATCCGACTACCACTTCTTTTGACTTCTACCACTTTTTCCTTCAGTTCACTGTTTACAATGATGCCTACTCCACTTCTACCATTCTCGTCTGCTCCACTGTACAGGAGCTTACATCCTCCTCCTATTTCCTTTGCCTTGTTCCCTCTCCATCTTGTTTCTTGCACACACAAGATGTCAACTCTCCTCGTATTCATCATCTCCGCCACCTCTCTACTCTTTCCTGTCATACTACCCACATTTAGTGTCCCAATTCTAATCATATGGACTTGCTTCTTTAACCACAATTGCCCACACTGCAGTAGCCCTTGCCTATTTATCGGAGGGGGTCAGGCGAGGCCGCTGCGCGCCGATTAACCGGGTACGCCCTGGCATTCTCTCTGAATCTGGATTAGACTAACCATGGTTCTGGCATTGGGTTTTACAGTCGGATGCACTTCCTGTCACTAACCCTCTCTATTTACCAGGCTTGGGACCGGCACCAAGTTGGGCTGGCTTGCCCCTGTGGCTAGATTTATATATATACATATATATATATATATATATATATATATATATATATATATATATATATATATATATATATATATATATATGTATATGAATGTCTATTTGAACGTTGCAACCATATATTTCAGGCACTTCCTTTTGTGCCCCTGTTCACTGGAAAATATGGACAGATGAAATGTTACAAGGGTATATATACAAAGCATAAATAGGTGTGGCATTAGGTCTCCGATGGTATGCAGGTGATTGTTTCCTACAATTGCTATACGGAGTTAACAAGATACCGTGTAGCAATTGTTGTAATGACATTTACCTAGGGGAGACAGGTAGATCGCTCTCACAAAGAATAACAGAGCACAAAAGATCAGTACGTTACGCTTCGGAGAGTTCGGGGATTTTCCTACATATCAGAAATACAGGACATATCATAAACTGGAGTGGGGCGGAGCTGGTTTTCAAAAGTAGCTGTCCGTACAAAAGAAAGATGCTGGAATCTGCTGTCATCAATCAAACCAACAATATGAACTTGTCAGGAGGACATTGGAAATCGGATAACATCAATGCTTTAATCTTCAGACCACTCCTGAAGAAGGTGTTCCAGGGCACACAACCACCAGAATCAACGCCAAATGGAAGTTAATGGGCCGAAAACCACTAGGGAACAGTTTACTCTCCTCCTTCTTAGGAAACAGTCACCGGCATACCATCGGAGACTTAATGCCACACCTATATATGCTTGGTATATGTACCCTTGTAACATTTCATCTCTCCATATTTTCCCAGTGAACAGGGGCACAGAAGGAAGTGCCCGAAATATGTGGTTGCAACGTTCAAACAGTGTTTTATGGGCTTTCTTATCTTCTTATATATATATATATATATATATATATATATATATATATATATATATATATATATATATATATATATATATATATATAGTAACGAATTATATTACTAGTTCTTTCTAAGGATCCACCTTAAAACTATCTACTCCTATTGAGTGGAGTGATAGCCCTTGGAACAGCAAAAATTAAACTCAAAACACGAACAGGAAGGACAAAATAAACACTGTATAAAACCATTAGTAACAAATATATTTATACACAAAATGGGTACTATCTTAATTACATAATCACCTGAAAAGGAAAGGACCACACACCCTACAACAAATAAACACAATCTCCTAGCTAACAATCATACCAACAGGAGGAGAGAAAGCTGTAGGAGAAAGTGGGGAGAAAAATTATCACAAATGCACAACAGGAAAGGGTACTGAGAGAGAGAATCCTTAAACCTAGCTAAATACAATAGTTCCCTACACCTAACAACAAACTAAAAATACACACTTTCATCATAATAACTGCAGATCACTAAGATGTAAAAAATGTTGACTGGCAATAAAATAAATCCATATATTGATACAGCAGACCAGCAATGAAATAATCCATTAACCCTACGGGTTACATACATAGGGTCAAAGTCTCCTGGACTGACGCACATCAGCAAAAGTCCACCAACAATATTTATCACGAGGATAATAAAAATATTAAAAGTGGCTTACACTTCTTCACTGCTGAAGCGCTGAGTGGCAACCTCAAGGATACATTGGAACAGTGATGCAAAAGCAGTACAACGGCATACAAAAAATGATCGTCCCTTATGACCACTGATGAGCCTAGACTCGTGAGAGTTATGTCTCACTCAAGACACGAAGTCTCTCTTGCTCCCTTCTCCCGGGAGTCAAAGAAGCTGCAGATACTGGCAATAATGCCTACAACATCCAAGAACCCTTCTGTTGGGAGGCCACACAAAGATTAAAAGTCCTTCGGATGCCCCGTCACTGAAAAAAACACACACTGCCCAAAAGTAACTGTTGAACATCCCCACACACACTCGCAAATATGAAAACAAAAGAAAAACATACAAACGGATGGGAGAGTCCAAAGATGGTTAACAGCGAACCACCTCCTAAATGTAGTGATTAAATAATAAAGTGGAAACCAAAAGTGAACATAAGTAAAGAGACTTTACAAAGTTATGTTAACTTCTGCCCTCAAAACCAAAAGCAAAGAAAAATTAATTACATTAAAACAAAACTGAATTACGTTAATATAAGAATAGCAAAAAAGAACAGGGCTCATAACATGAACCACTAAATTAATATTTATAAATATTACAGCTCCCTATCTTAAAGAAAATTTTTTTTTTTTTTGCGAGGGAAGACCAATACTTAATAATTTGTCATATAACTTATATCATCACAGACCAAAATACTGAAAAGGACAAATCAATATGTCAAAAACAGTAATAAAATTAATACACATTGAGGCCCTTCAATGTATGTATATACAGTATATATGACCTAAATTCAGCACATCAAACCTCTTGTCTAAAAACAGAATATATTTTTTTCCATACAAACCCTCTGAAAGGAGAATGGGTAAATACATTCACCCAAAGGACGGTTAGCCAGAATACCAAATATACAAAAACTACCATATTATCTGAAACAGCATAAGTTGCAAAGGAAAAATTTAGTCAAAACCTATAAAGAAAAACATTTTAAATGAATCCTCCATCTAGTACCAATAAAATCTAAGATAGCCCTGTTATTTGGTATTGAGGGAGCAAGATACCTGAAAAGAAAGTTTCAATTAGATTATGTCAAACTCAATTAGGAAATGACCTGCAGAGGGCGTCTGGAATCACATTATCCTTTCCAGAGATGTCTAATATTCAGGTTATATTCCTGTAGGAACAAACTCCAGCGTAATATCCACTGATTCTTGTCTTTACACCTGTTCAAAAATACCAGTGGGTTGTGATTAGTGTAAATGTCAATAGGGCACATAGTCGGATTCAAGTATACGTCAAAGTGTTCGACTGCCTTGACCAAACACAAGGCCTCCTTTTCAATAGTTGATACTTTCTCTGTGCAGCAATCAGCTCCTTCGAAAAACAGACTGCAGGATGGAGGATCCAATCCTCACCCTCCTGTAATAAAACTGCATCAATGCCATGTCACTGGCATCCATGGCTAAGGAAAATGAATTATTAAAATCTGGAGATCTCAACACAGGATAACTTATCAGTAGAGTTTTGAGCTTCTCACAGGTTCCTTGACAAACACTGTCCCAGGCAAATAGTACATCCTTTTTCAATAAATTTGTTAGTGGAGCGGCTAAATCTGAAATTTTTTTAACAAAACGCCTATAATAGCCCACCATACCCAGAAATTTTTGAACGCCTCTTTTATTTTGAGGAACTGGGAACTCTGTAATGGCTTCTACATTCGCCTGTTTTAATGATACCTTACCCAGACCAAGATACACTACTTTTGCTCGGGCAAACTCACTCTTCTCCAAGTTTATAACTAACCTGCTTTCTTCAACTCTTTGAAGAGAGCTCTAATACGCCTCATATGGGTATCCCAGTCGTCGCTGTAAATAACCACTTCATCAATATAAACGACACAACCTTCAACCTTACTGGTGACCAAGTTCATTAGCCGCTGGAACGTACTGGCTGCGTTTTTCATGCCGAATGGCATTACCTTACATTCATACAAACCGTCCCCAGTTACAAGTGCTGATAGCTCCTGAGCTTGTGGAGTTAAACCTACCTGCCAATACCCTTTTAATAAGTCAATTTACTAATATATTTTTATTTATGCAATCCTCCACCCTTAGTAAAGGATAAGAATCGGTTTTGGTAACCTCATTAACCTTTCTATAATCAAAACATAACCGATGCTGGTCACCCTCTTTCTTAACGAGGACCACAGGAGAACTCCACGGACTACTACTAGGTTTTATGAGGTCGTGATAGAGCATGTAATTTACCTCCAATTGAACGATGTTCCTCTTGAAAGGAGTCAGTCTGTAAGGACATTGCTTAATAGGACTAGCCTTACCAATATCAACATCATGCTCTAAAAGGCTAGTTCTACCAGGGGCATCCTGAAACAAGATTTTATATTCATTAATCAAACTTACCAGTGACTTAACTTTTCCTGTAAATTATCAAGTATTGTCGAATTCTCTGAGAGGCTGCTTAATTCTACTGGATTTTTCAAATTGTCAGAATCAAACTTATCACTCACTACATCTAAATCTATGGGGACGTCCACTAAAGCTAAAGGCTCTACTGTACTCTCTCTATCTACAAAGGGTTTTATCATATTCACATGGCAAATCTGAGTTTTTCTCCTCCTCTGAGGAGTTTCTATAACATAATTAACTTCACTCAGCTTTTTCACCACCTTCTCGGAGCCTGAAAATTGGGCCTTTAACATATTCCCCGGGAGGGGGAGAAGGACCAAAACCTTATCACCAACCTCGAACGAAAGAGACTTGGTACCCAAGTCGTGTTGAAATTTCATTCGAGACTGGCTGGCTACCAAATTATTCTGAGCAAACTCCCAGGAACCTTGTAATTTTCCTGTAAACTGGATAAATAGTTAGTAACATTAATTTTATTATTATCATTAACTTCTAAATGTTCCCTCACTACACCGAGGGGTCCACGTACTTTGTGCCCAAACACTAACTGAAATGGGAAAAAACCTAGAGATTTATTGGGCATGGACCTAATAGCAAAAAGAGCATAAGGGACCTCTTTGTCCCATTCTGTACCATACTCATGACAGAATTTTTTTAACAGCGATTTTAACGTTTGGTGAAGACGTTCTACCTGACCTTGACTCTCGGGGCAGTGCAGCGAAGACGTAATATGTTTTACCCATAGCTCAGACATTTTCTTTCTGAAAATCCTACTTGTGAAATTCGCACCACAATCACTCTGTAGGACCTTAGGAATACCGAATTTAGTGAAAAAGTTTGCTAAGGCCTCAACTACCTTTTCCGCCTTCACACTCCTCAGTGGGATAGCTTCAGGGTACCTGGACATTCTATCCACTATTGTCAATAAATACTCACATCCTCCACGTGTCCGTGGAAGGAGCCCGACTACATCTATGATAACTTCCCTGAAAGCTTCTCCCACCAAAGGAATGGAAATCAGCAGCACCTTAGGTATCTTTTAGTTAGGTTTGCCTACCAGTTGTCACACCTGGCATGACAACACAATCCTCTTCACATCCCAGTGCATACCTGGCCAGAAATATAACTCAGCTAACTTCTGGAAGCACTTATGTACCCCAAAGTGTCCTGATAAACTGCTCTCATGAGCCAAACTTAATAATTTTTTCCTATACCTTTCGGGAACCAATAACTGCCTTTTAACTTCTACCTTATTGGCAGGAACCTCCCTGGTTCCACTGACTCGATATAATAAATTATTGAACCTGTAAAAGAAAGGTTTAGTGATATCTGCAAAATCAAGTACATCGACATCAGTGGGTGAAATTCTCGATTCTGAGCCTGTTGGAAAGCCTCAGAATCCCAATCTACATAGTCTAAATTCAAATGCTCCCTAATTTCCGGCTCCATTACAGGTTAATTGCCTATCTCATCTAAATTAATAACAAAATTTTCTACATCCCTGGCGTGCGAACGCGTCGTTACACCAACAGGTTTTATATTACAAGTAACTGAAAGAGAGGTTAAGGTTAATATCAGGAAGGGACATATTTCCTTCCTTGAAGCAAGATCATTAGCATATAGGCAATCAATACCAGGGACAGGCAAGCTGTCTACCACAGCCAACCTAACCTGTCCCTTAAACCTTCTTGTCTTCAAAAAGAATGTCTCGATTGGGTAGGAATTCACGGTATTTGGGAAACCCCCTAGCGTGACAAGTTCATTATTTAAATATACATGATCTGAGGGCACAGCACTACAGACAATTAACGACTGAGCTGCCCCGGTATCTCTCAAGATCTTAATTTTCTTACCTTTACCACCTGGAGGTCCTGAAAACAGATTGCCACTAAATGTATATTTGGAAAATATTAGTTATTGATACCATTATTATTGTTATTATTATTAGGGGTATCTTCCGAGGACTCTACCCTTTTACTAACAGTTTTGTTAACTATCATCACTGGACGTTTATTTCCTCAATCCAGGTAGCTTTTCATAGCGTTACAGTTCGCCTTGACATGACCCGTTCTGTTGCACCAGAAGCAAACTACGTTTCTACCCCGACTTTCTCTGATATCATCATCAACTGGGTGATTGTTAATATTTCGGACAACCTGGTTCCTATAAACATTATAATTATTTTTCTTACCACTAAAATTGCTACCGCCCCAAGGACTACTCATACTACCACTACTACTACAACTATATCCCTGACTAACATTATCATTATTCCCTGAACCTTTTCTATTACCTGGGTTGGAACATAGCCAACTGTTACCACAATCACTTAATTTATTGGAGGGCATAAGTTTATCCTCCCGACAATGAGTCAGTACATACTCATCTGCAGCAATCGTCACCTCCTGTAACACATCTAATTTAAGTTCCTCCAAATGAGTTTGAAGGTCCTGAGGCACAGAGATTTTAAATTCTTCGACCAACATGAGCTCCCTCAATTTGTCGAATTTGGTAACCTCTCGGGACTTTAGCCAGTCATCAAAACACTGCTCCTTCTTCTGGGCAAATTCTACATATGTGTATTCATGGGTTTTCCTGAAATTTCTACACTTTTGGTGATATGCCTCAGAAACTAAATCTTATGCCTTTAGTATGATGGCCTTAACAGTGTCATAGTCTGCAGATAAGTCTTCATTAAGCGCGTTATAAACTCTTTGGGCCTTACCATTAAATCTGCACTGGACCAAAGTGGTCCACATATCCATGGGCCATTCTAGTTTCTGAGCGACCTGTTCAAATGAACTGAAAAACTCACCCACTTGTCTCGTCAAAATTGGGAACTGATCCTCCCAATCTAGGCTCTCCAAAAGATCTCCTAAATAAATTTCTTCAGACATTTTTAAGGGAATAAAAAAAAATTATGAAGCCAAAATATTAACTAAGCAGTACCCTTATACATCCTGTCACCTTCCTGTTAATTACCTGAGTCAGTTTACTGCACCACAAAGGTGGATCCTGTCATGGTCGCCAAAATTTTTAGCAAATTCTGTTACTAGTTCTTTCTAAAGATCCACCTTAAAACTATCTACTCTATTAAGTGGAGTGATAGCCCTTGGAACAGCAAAAATTAAACTCAAAACACTAACAGGAATGGTAAAATAAACACTATGTATAAAACCGTTAGTAACAAATATATTTACACTCAAAATGGGTACCACCTGACTTACATAATCACCTGAAAAGGAAAGGACCACACACCTTACAAATAATAAACACAATCTCCTATCTAACAATTGTACCAACAGGAGGAGAGAAAGCTATAGGAGAAGGTGGGAAGACACAAACATACTATGACGAAAAATTGTCACAAACGCACAACAGGAAAGGGTACTGAGAGAGAGAATCCTTAAACCTAGCTATATACAATTATTCCCTACACCTAACAATAAACCAAAAATACACACTTTCATCATAATAACTGCAGATCACTAAGATGTAAATAATGTTCACTGGCGATCCAATAAATCGATATATTGATATTGCAGACAAGCAATGAAATAATACCATAACTCTGCGGGCCTCACACGTAGGGTTAAACTCTCCTGGACTGACGCACCAACAATATTTATCACGGGGATAATAAAAATATTAAAAGTGGCTTACACTTCTTCGCAGCTGAAGCGCCAAGTGACGACCTCAAGGATACATTGGAACAGTGAGGCAAAAGCAGTGCAACGGCATACGAAAAATGATCGTCACTTAAGACCACTGACGAGCCAAGACACCTGAGCGGTGCGTCTCACTCAAGACACAAAGTCTCTCTCTCGCTCCCTTCTCTAGGGAGTCAAAGAAGCTGCAGATACTGCCAATAATGCCTACAACATCCAAGAACCCTTCTGTCAGGAGGCCACACAAAGATTAAAAGTCCTTGGGATGCCCCATCATCGAAGAAAACAGAC
>NC_089748.1:2574133-2576633 GCF_040412425.1 Macrobrachium rosenbergii | reverse complement strand
TCTGCATCGTTTAGAAGTTCTTGAACTTTATTGATGTATGTCTCCTTGTCTAAGAGAACTATTTTTCCGTCTTTGTCAGATTTTGTGATGATGATATCCCCCCTTTTCCTTAAACTAACTAACGCATTTGGAATCTTTTCGGAGCGGTTTTTTTTTTATTTTGCTGCAAGACATTTAGCAAAATGCCTTTGAGACATGCCTCTTTCTTGTCATAATTGTTTTTGAGTTTTGAATGAAACTCCAAGATTTAAAATGGTCTGTTCTTCTGCAGTGAGGGGATGGTTAGAGACCCCAGCACATTATTGGGAAGGCCAAGATTATTCCATACGCTGTTCCTAATCAGTCATTTTTTAATTTGTAGCACAAATTTCTGGAGTGGGACTCGCTGCTTTCAATAGCACCTGATAGCACAAAATAAGAAAGATATCTGTACATACCATCGTCCCTGCACATGAGGTGAAGCGATGTGGCTAGCTCACTTATTTTTCTTCTAATCACATAGATGTCTTGGTGTGTGGCTTGTATTCTGTCTTGGAGAAACTTGTTCCTGTAGGCATTCTTCAGAAAGTTTCTCTGATTCTTCCTCTTGTGTAACCCATGTACTAGTCGTCCGTATATGTCTAAAGATGTGCTTGACAGCTGGGTTGAAGTGAAAATCTGGTGAAACTGTGATGTTCCATAATGGGCAAAAATGAATGTCTTTCCTGTAATACTACAGTGTAGTATGTATATAAGAAGGCCCATAAAACACTATTTAATTGTTGAAAACCATATATTTTGGGCCTTCTTGCTTCTGTGCCCTGTTCACTGGTAGAATATGGACAGATGAAATGTTACAAGGGTATATATACAAAACATAAAGGTGTGGCCTTTAGGTCCGATGGTATGAAGGTGACCGTTTCCTAGAAGGAGGAGAAAGACCAACCCTATTGGTTTTTGGCCTCATTAGCTCGTGTTTGGCGACGGATCTGAGGTCGCGTTTCTGGGTCATCTTCTTCAGGAGGGGTCTGCGGAATTAAGGCGTCGATGTCGTCCCATTTCCAATGTCCTCCTGAGAAGTTCATATTGTTGGTTTGATTGATGATAGCTGATTCCAGCATCTTTCTTTTGTACGAACAGCTACTTTTGAAAACCAACTCCGCCCCACTCCAGTTTATGACATGTCCTGTATTTCTGATATGTGGAAAATCCCTGAACTCTTATTTGCGTAACGAAACTGATCTTTTGTGCTCTGTTATTCTTTGCAGAGCGATCTACCTGTCTCGCCATTTTTAAATGTCACTACAACTGCTACACGGTATCTTGTAAACCCCGGCTTCTTCCCCTTTGTTATTTAAGTATACTTAATGAGCGAATTTCGATGGATTTGGGATAATGGAAAATGAAGGGATTGTACTTAGCCTCGGCAATGACCAACCTCCGCCATGACAGTTCATTGGAACGTTTGGAACACTCAGCTCTTATTACGAAATTTTTTATCACACTGATTTATATACAATCATGAAGCTACAATGTTACCTAATATCAAATTCACGCTGTGTCGAATATCTCCGATGGAGAATTGTCGAAGGGGGAATTTATATGTTTATAGATGAATTTTATTGTCGGGACACGAACCCTTGACACGAAACCTATTCAGCGACTCTTCAGACGCTAGCCCATTTTGCGCTTTCAAAGAGGTATAAGTCTTTGCCGAGTCTGTTGTTTGTTTTTACCTGTCGTGAGTGGGGAAATGTATTAGTCCTCGGCAATGACCATCGGCGAGTTTCTCCATTAGAGATATTCCCGAGGTAGCATGAATTTGATAACGACATTTCTTAGCTTCATGATTGTATATTAATCACGGTGTGATAAAAAATTTTCTCAATAAGAGCTGCGTTCCAAACGATCAGTCAATGAATTTTCATGGCGGGAGGTGGGTCATTGATGTCGGCTTTTCCTTACATTTCGTTCGCTCACAACGGGCAAAAAACAGTACAACAGACTCGGCAAAGAATTATACCTCTCTTGATAGCGCGAAAGTGGGTAATATTTTCTACTGGAGTCGCTAAAATAGGTTTCGTGTCAAGGGTTGTGTCAACTTGACAATACCAATGCATTTACCACTTATATAAATTTTCCTTCGCGACAATTGTCCATCGGAGATATTCCCGAGGCAGCGTGAATTTGATATTGGCGACATTTGTAGCTTCATGATTGTATATAAATCATTCTTGATAAAAAAATTTCGTAATAAGAGCTGCGTGTTCCAAACGTTCCAATGAACTGTCATGGCGGAGGTTGGTCATTGCCGAGGCTAATACATTTCAATGCTCACGACGGGTAAAAACAGTACAACAGACTCGGCAAAGAATTATACCTCTCTTGATAACGCAGTGGGTAGCGTCTACTGGAGTCGCTGAATGGGTTTCATGTCAAGGGTTCGTATCCCGACGATACCAATTCATTTATCACTTATATACATTCCCCTTCGGTGACAATTCTCCATCGGAGATATTCC
>NC_089748.1:2531633-2569133 GCF_040412425.1 Macrobrachium rosenbergii | reverse complement strand
ATATATATATATATATATATATATATATATATATATATATATATATATATATATATATATATATATATATATATATATACATATACACGCACCCATCAATACAAAGACAAATAACAAGAGAAGTTTGTTGAATTTATCAAACTAGATATGACTGAAGTAAGAGAAAAAGATATAAAAAGAGCTATAAACGAAAACTAGCAAAGGAAAAGTCAACATATATATATATATATATATATATATATATATATATATATATATATATATATATATATATATATATATATATATACATATAACTGTATATATTAAGTATATATATATATAATTTCGTTTGATTTCCAATATTATATATATCCAAGAACATTATCTCGTTTGGAATAACTTATAATCCAAGAACAATTATAACTGACAATTGAACCATCACCAGTGGGATTTGAACTGCTGCCTAGATGAGAAAAAACGCTTTACTCCGACTTTACTACAGAGCCATCACGAGAGGAATAAGCTGATACAGTAGTGCCTGTGCTGTATATGTTACAGTCAACACGCGTAATCAGTCATTACGCGTAATGACTGAAATTTCAGTCATCACGCGTAATGCACTTAGGGACATTTGATCCCCCCAGGAGCTAGTACTAAACAGTCGCAATACATTTGACCCCCCAGGGACTAGTACTAAACCCGGCGAAACAGTGTAGGTGACTCACTGTTTCGCCGTGTTTAGTACTAGCTCCTTGGGGGATCAAATGTCCCCTAAGTGCATTTCGCGTGATGACTGAAATTTCATGGTTTTGTACAAAGAACCTATAACACCCCACCTCCACCGGGGTAGCTGACTGGTAAGTTTGTAACACGTGGTTAATTATCAACTGATGGCTCAGTGGTCAAAAATCACTGCAAAACGTTTTGTTTCTCAACCTGGCAGCAGTTCGAATCCCAATGAGGACGAAGCATTTATCAGTAACTAGTTCTCTTGAGTGTAAGTTAATCCCGATATATAGTGAATTGGATTTTAAGCGCCATTTGTGGCTTAATCTTCGCAAATATAAGAAACGTCATGATGAATGCGTCAAAAATCCGTATGTATATATATATATATGTATATATATATATATATATATATATATATATATATATATATATATATATATATATATATATATATATATATATATATATATATACATGTGTGTGCATGTATGTTTCTGTGTGAGACCATGTGAGTTTCTCTCTCTCTCTCTCTCTCTCTCTCTCTCTCTCTCTCTCTCTCTCTCTCTCTCTCTCTCTCTCTCTCTTTTATTGCTTTTTCAAACCATAAAATCCCCAGACCTTGGGACTAGTGGTGAGTGTGATATATAGGCCGCCTTTATAATTGGAATTATGCTTCCTTCTTCGAATTAGATTTCGAATAGTTTTATATGAGCTCTGTAGAGGAAAATTCATTTCTCATGTCTTATATTTCTTTGAATATCATTCGTGTTGCTTATTTGCATACTCACATATATTTATAATAAGATTTAAGTTTAGAACACGTTTTCTTTCAAAATTTATATTTTTTAGATACTTCACTGTCTACATATACATACATATACTGAAAACACACACTTTACATATATACATACATACATACATATATATATATATATATATATATATATATATATATATATATATATATATATATATATATATATATATATATATGTAATATATATATATATATATATATATATATATATATATATATATATATATATATATATATATATATATATATATATATATATATATATATATATATATATATATATATATATATATATATATATATATATATATGTATGTATGTATGTATGCATGTATATATATATATATATATATATATATATATATATATATATATATATATATATATATATATATATATATATATATATATACGTATGTATAAATTGTAGTCAGGGCAGGAATACTCTGGAGAATCACACTTCCTTTATTGCGTCGTACGTATCGTGATTCTTAATCACATCATCAGGGAATTCTATGGAACATAAAAAAAAAAAAAAAATATATATATATATATATATATATATATATATATATATATATATATATATATATATATATATATATATATATATATATATATACACAAATCTGGCAGATTCGATGCACATACATAAATTGTATTCAAGGCAGGAATACTCTGGAGATTCACACATCCTTTATTGCTTCCTGCGTTTCGTGATTCATAATCACATCGTCAGGGAATTCTATGGAAAATCAGATAAATTAATAAATGTACTGAACGGCTAAAACTGAATTACGTTAAAACATTAGTTATTAAAAATCTATAAAGGCTGTTCAAAATCCCACACGCTAGAGCACACTTAAATACATACACATAAAGCACAAAATCACGTTACATACGGACACATATGGTTACACAAGAGCACATTAAAAATAGCAAAATCACAAAACCCTCCAAATAAATTACAAAAATAATAAAAACATTTTATAAAAAATTATCTAATTTTAAGAAAAAATTTTCAAAGAATGGAGAAACAAACAAAGACAGTGATATACTTATAAAAAAAGCAGAAGACGCTAACCTTATAATGCAAACGACAGAACCACACTAACAGTAAAAGAAAAATATACAGAGAAAAACAAAACAAAAAGATCAGAGGTACAAATAGTAATGAGCTATGACAAAAACAATGGAATTGAGGCAGTCTGAGTGTTGGATGAGGGAACCCGCAGTTTAATATTTAAAGATTCAAGTATCTGTAGTTTCTGTGCTTGGCCAATAACTTTAAAATCATCATATTTTATATGTGTCTTGCACTTGGTGGCATGATTTCTTATACAGGATAGCTCTGGATTGGAGAGTCGGCATCCAGTTGTATAACTCACCCCCTTATGAGAGTCGGCTCTGACCCTGAGAAGCCGCCTAGTGGATCCAACATATGTTCCCAGATTACATCGGGGACAAGTATATTCATAAACAACACCAGACGACATCAAAGGGCAGAGCCGATCTTCAAACCTGAAGAGTGAACCAATTGTCTTTGGATTTTTGGGATGAGCTTTATGTCAATGGCCCCAGAGTACTTCTGAACGATCCTAATGAAATCCTTTCTAAAGCTATCATTATGTAAAAATGGGAAAACGGCGTATGTAGTGAGTTTGGGGACATTAAAGTTTACTGTAGGGTTGAATGATTTGTTCAGTAGTCTGGAAAGAATTCTATAGAAAGTTTTATTTGGGAAGCAATTGTTATTAAAGTATTGTTGCAGGAAAAGGATTTCTTCATGAAAAAGGGCTCAACTAGAAGTGAGAGTTAAAGCACGGTGTATGAGAGTGTGGACAGAGTTAAGTTTGAAATTAAAAAAGCAGGAGCTATAAAAGTTTGACCGAAGATCAGTAAATGTTCTTTTTCTAAAAACAGTAGTGTTCAAACGGTCATTTTCTTTGAGATTCAAAATATCTAAAAAGGCCAGTTTAGAAGCCTGTTCCTTCTCCAAGGTAAAGGCAATGCTGCTATGACAGGCATTGGCAAAATCAAGAAATCGGTCGGAATCGGTTTCGTGTTTAAAAAGAGCAAACGTATCATCTAAGTATCCAGAGTAAAATAGTGGGCGATAGGCCAAGGGGCATTCTTCAAGGATGTGCTCCTCCAGGGAGCACATAAAAATGCTTGCAAAGGTTGGTCCTAGTGGACTTCCCATGATAGCTTTAGAAGGATTTCATTAGGATCGTTCAGAAGTACTTTGGGGCCATTGACATGAAGCTCATCCCAAGAAATCCAAAGACAATTGGCTCACTCTTCAGGTTTGAAGATCGGCTCTGCCCTTTGATGTCGTCTGGTGTTGTTTATGAATATACTTGTCCCAGATGTAGTCTGGGAACGTATGTTGGATCCACCAGGCAGCTTCTCAGGGTCAGAGCCGACTCTCATAAGGGGGTGAGTTATACAACTGGATGCTGACTCTCCAATCCAGAGCTATCCTGTATAAGAAATCATGCCACCAAGTGCAAGACACATATAAATTATAATGATTTTAAAGTTATTGGCCAAGAAACACAGAAACTACAGATACTTGAATCTTTCAATATTAAACTGCGGGTTCCCTCATCCAACACTAAGACCGCCTCAGTTCCATTGTTTTTGTCATAGCTCATTACTATTTGTACCTCTGCTCTTTTTGTTTTGTTTTTCTCTATATATTTTTCTTTTAATGTTAGTGTGGTTCTGTCGTTTGCATTGTAAGGTTAGCGTCTTCTGCTTTTTTTATAAGTATATCACTGTCTTTGTTTGTTTCTCCATTCTTTGAAAAAATTTTTCTTAAAATTAGATATTTTTTTTTTATTTTTTATTTTTGTAATTTATTTGGAGGGTTTTGTGATTTTGCTATTTTTAATGTGCTCTTGTGTAACCATATGTGTCCGTATGTAACGTGATTTTATGCTTTATGTGTATGTTTTTAAGTGTGCTCTGGCGTGTGTGATTTTGAACAGCCTATATAGATTTTTAATGACTAATGTTTTAACGTAATTCAGTTTTAGCCGTTCAGTACTTTTATTAATTTATTTGATTTTCCATAGAATTCCCTGATGATGTGATTATGAATCACGAAACGTAGGAAGCAATGAAGGAAGTGTGAATCTCCAGAGTATTCCTGCCCTTGAATACAATTTATGTATATGCATCGAATCTGCCAGATTTGTGTGATATACATACATACAGTATATATATATTATATATATATATATATATATATATATATATATATATATATATATATATATATATATATATATATATATATACATGTATATGGATATATA
Organism: Macrobrachium rosenbergii; assembly: GCF_040412425.1. Classification (NCBI taxonomy): domain Eukaryota; kingdom Metazoa; phylum Arthropoda; class Malacostraca; order Decapoda; family Palaemonidae; genus Macrobrachium; species Macrobrachium rosenbergii. The sequence goes on along the minus strand of NC_089748.1, from coordinate 2,564,282 downwards.
TATATGTATATGTATGTATATATATATATATATATATATATATATATATATATATATATATATATATATATATATATATATATATATATATATATATATATATATATATATATATATATATATATATATATATTGTAACAAACCTAACTTGGTTTGACTTAACTTTTATATGATCGGCTTCCTAGCTGACTTTTAGTATGGATTTCCTACAAAAGATGGTTAAAAAGACACAGGGTCCCATTGATAATAAATTTCATAAACAAACAGTACCAGTCATTGCTCAATGCAAACAATACCAAAATCCACTATGCATAAAACTAGTGGCAAAAGATCGGGAGAACTTCACTCTAAAACTAAGCATCACCACTACCCCATGACTCAGAACCCTTGGTCGGAGGGCGGAAAAAAAAGTAGGACCCATTCAGGAATCAGGCGAGAACTGATTTCTCCAGAAAAAAAGAGAACAGGAATTAAAGCAAATAAGAATCTGACCAATTCCTTTGAGCAACAACCAAACAACTGAACAACCCGTTAAAAGGATTTCTAAATATTTGCATGAAAAAAATAAACAAATTACCCTATGACTACACTACAAAATAAAAAATATTTAATGAATGTTTGTTACACCTCCCCACTTTAGAGGCCTGGCATAGGACAAGTATCGAACATATTACATATGCCTTTAGCTTGAACGTGACAAAGTATCAGTTATTATATTTTCTATACTTTTTATATGGTTTGTTACTAAGTCATACTGCTGAAGTAACAAAGACCATCTCATTAACCTCTGATTATAATTTTGCATTTTATTTATAAATTTTAAAAGGATTGTGATCTCTTCTGACACATGGGAAATGGAGGACCATGAAGAAAGTATTTGAAGTGGTCCAGTGCTAGAATCAGTGAGAGTGCCTCCTTCTCCACTGTTGAGTAACTAAGTTGGTGTTTCATAAATTTTGAGGAAAAATATGAGATAGGTTGAAGAGCGTCTGTATTTCCACTCTTCTGAAGCAGCACTGCCTCCTGTATCACAAGCATCAACATGTAATGCGAAAGGATGTGTAAAATCTGGAAAACTAAGAACAGGATCAGAAGACAACATTAACTTAATGCTGTCGAAAGCTCACTGACATTCATCAGACCACTGATAATCCTTTTTAGAAATCAGCATCGAAGTCAAAGGAGCTGCTATTGCTGAGAAGGTTGGGGCAAAAACGATGGTAGAAACCAGCCATTCCCAGGAATCTCAACAGCCAACTCGTTCACTTTATGGAAATCTGTAAAGAGGCGGTCTGGTCCATCCTCCTTAGGAGTCAGTAGAGATGGTGAAGGCCAGGGACTACAGCATGGTTCGACCAAGCTGTTCATTAGGAGATACTGCATGGCCTCTTTCATTCTAAGTTTTTTCTGTGGCTTAAGCCTATAGGGAGACTGCTTGATTGGGGTTACCCCCTCAATTAGAATTACACCATGTTTTAAAATGGCACACAAACCAGTTCATCTTTTACAACATCAGGATACATTTCAAATAAGTGAATTAAATCTAAAAGTTTTTCATTATCCAAATGTGGGTTCTTGTCCCCAAGATTTCTCTTAACCTCAGAATTTTTTACAGGATATTCAAAACCTTTCACTCATAACTCTACTTCTCCAGCCAGAAAACACAAATGTTTCATGGCCGACACTACATTCTTAGAGGGAGTTCCACTTACATCATTATGTGAGGAGTCTGTCTCTGTCGTTCTGCCATGATAATTTTTCAGAAGGTTAACATGTACCTTTCTTGAACCTTTTCTCCTATCAGGAATGCTTATTACATAATTAAGTTCATCTGGTTTTTCTTTAATGGGTTAAGGCCTGAGAATTTGGCTTCAAATGGACCCCCTGAAACTGGCATGAAAACTAAAACCCTGTCACCAGGTTGAAAAGTTCTTACCTTACTCTTACGATCATAATTACATTTCATTCTAACTTGGCTTTCTCTTAAATTTTCAGGGGCAATAGCTTGAACATGAAACAAAGTGGTCTTCAGTCTCACAAAAAGTTAAGAAAATGACTGTACTGTATCTGGTGGTTCCTGCAAAAGCAAAGATTCTTTTATAATTCTTAAAGGTTCTCTTATCTCTCTCCCAAACAACAATTCGAAAGGTGAGTAACCTAAAGACTAATGCTTACTTTCTCTAATAGCACAGTAAATACTGATAACCTTCATCCCACTCCGACTGGGCCTCAAGACAATACTTTCTAACCATAGTCTTAAAAGTCTGGTGAAAATGTTCTAGAGATCCCTGTGACTCAGGATGGTAAGCTGTGGAAAAACATTGATCTACACGAGGCCCTTTCATTATTTCATCAAACGGCTATGAAGTGAAATTTAACCTCTGATCATACAGAATAACCTTTGGGAACCCCAAATACGTGAAAAATTTTAACAAGGCTTGAACTATAGATTTAGATTTAATATTCTTGAGGGGAACTGCCTCAGGGTATCCAGACATTGTGCACATAATGGTAAGCAAGTACCCATTTCCTCTCCTTGTCTTGGGCAAAGGTCCCACACAGTCCACAGTAATCTTATAAAATGATTCACTTACCATAGGTATAGGATATAAAGGAGCAGGTAGAATGGGTTTATACACTTTACCTACAAGTTGGCAAATATGGCAGGTTTTTATGTACTTTGAAACATCAGCCTTCATTTTCAGCCAAAAGAAATGAGAGAGGATTTTTTGGAAAGTCTTGTGAACTCCTAAATGACCTTGTATTCCATCATGGGCCATTGACATCACATTATCTCTAAAACATTTTGGGAGCATAACCTGATGTACTTCCGACCATTCTTCAGCTGGGTAATCAACAGGACGGAATCTCCCCATCAAAACTCCACCTTCAAAATAAAAACCCGGATTAGTAACAAGGTCCTTTTTTGTCGACAGCCTTATTTAAAATATCAGCTAATGTAGGATCATTCTTTTGTGCCTCAATCAAGCTATCTTTCCTAATGGTCAATTGAAGATAATCAAGGGATAAACTGCTTTCTTCATTATTTTTATAAGCTTTACCACTTCATGGGCAAGTGACAGCACAACGGAGAAATAAATCAGGAAACTTGCTCTCGATATCAGCTGAGGGATCGTCCAGTAATGGGCTCTCCACAATTACGGGGCCAGGAACAAGAAGTGTACCAGCAAGATCATTGTCCAACAAAAACTGTACATCATTCACTGGTAATGGCTGAAATATTGCTCCAACAATCACAGGACCTGAAATCAACTTACTTATCAAGTTAACTTTGGCCAAAGGGAGACTAGGATTTCCTGACAAATTTTTCAGCAAGACTCGTTCACCTGTGAATGATTTCTTAACACCCAGGAGGCAACTACCTGCCAAGATACTTTGAGCTGACCCTGTATCACGGAGAATATTTACGTTTATGGAATCATCACAGTCTATTAACGAAACCTTACCACTAAATTTAAATCCTTTAAAAGGATCCCTTCCGTCTTTATCTGCAGATGTTTCGTCCTTATCGCTCAGATTTCTCAAAATATATTTAAATTGTGTATTTGGATGAATTTTTAAATTGAGAAGGGGCTGAGCCATATCATTGTTATCCTGGCCTGTTAAGGGTTTGAATGCTTCGATTTTTTTTACAGCTTTTAGACCAGCATTCAGAAATACTGTGACCTATCTTCTTACAATAAGAACAAGATATATAAAATTTGTTATTCTTTGACCAGACACTCTGAGACAGCTTACTAACATCACCATTCTGAGCCCCAGGGGAACTGACAGAGACAAACTTTACATAAAAATTTCTTCCACCAACCAACTGGTTCTGAGCTTAGTGGGATAGAGAATAAGAATTCACTGTAATGGCAGCCTTTTTAAGTGAAGTTATTTCCTGATCTTCCAAATACAATTTAACAGGTACTGGTATACACCTTTCAAACTCTTCCATAAATGTAAGGTTACACAAAGAGTCAAAATCATTTACTGAACATGACCCTAACCATTTCTTAAAAGCTTTAAATTTCTCATTTGTAAACTCAATGTAAGTCTTACCAGGGAGCTTTTGTAGCTTTCAGAATTGCTGACAATAACCTTAAACAGTTAATTCATATGCTGCCATAATAGTCATTTTCACCAGTTCATAGTCTTTTGATTCCTCTACTGCAAGATTAGCATAAACAAGTGGCCCCTTTCCAACCAAGAGCATTTGTATTAATATAGTCCAAAATTCTCGAGGCCAAGCTAAAGTGGTTGCCATCTTCTCAAATTGTCTAAAGAAAACCTCAGGATCCGACTCTTCAAACTTTGGTACTAACCTACTTACCTTAGCCACATCAAAAGGAAGGCGTTCCGACAAAATGTTGGGTGAAGGCTGTTGGCTCTTCAGCTTAGCGAGTTCAAGCTCTTTGTCCAATTTCTCCTTTTCAAGAGCAAGCTTCTGCTTCTCTAACCTAAGTTTCTCAATCTGAATCTCTTGCTCTTGAGCAGCATCCATTTCCAATATTTGCTTACTAGTGGCCTCCAGATTTTGAAACTACATACTTAGATGCTTGTCAGCATCAGACTTGCATAAATCAAGAGCATCCTTGGGCAAAACATTATTAATCACAAGATCATGGATAACGCTTGTCTTAATTTCATTTTTGGTCATTCCAGACTTAATCTGCACGTGATAATGTCTAGCAAGATATATCCAGTCATCTTTTCTAGGGGAATTATTGGTGATTAAATCCAGGGAGGGGTCACCAATGCTTCCCGAATCTGAAAAAAAATAATGGTCCTCCAACAAATTACCATTAGACAAAAGGTATTCGACTTCCAAATTTTGAATTAATATTGGCCAAAAAAATGAATTAGGAGAATTATAGGCTGAAATATGATCATTAGGATATAACAAGATGATATTTTCTAGGTATGACGGCAATGTCACACGCGAGTTCTCGTGAACAATACCAGTGCACAAACAAGCAACGATTTGAAAAAGAAGAAGTTCCAAGTTATCAGGCAACGAGTCAACAATGAACTGTTGAGAGATCCCAGACAGGCCCCCACTTGTAACAAAACCAGCTCAGTTTGACTTAACTTTTATATGATCTGCTTCCTAGCTGATTCTTAGTATGGATTTCCTACAAAATGTTGGTTAAAAAGACACAGGGTCCCATTGGTAATACAGTTCATAAACAAACAGTAACAATCACTACTCAATGCAGACAATACCAAAAATCCACTACACATGTAACTAGTGGCAAAAGATCAGGAGAACTTCACTCTTGAACTAAATATCACCACTACCCCATAACTCAGAACCCTTGGTTGGAGGACGGAAAAAAAGTAGGACCCACGCAGGAATCAGGTGAGAACTGATTTCTCTGGAAAAACGAGAACAGGAATTAAAGCAAACAAGAATCCAACCAATTCCTTTGAGCAACAACCAAACAACTTAACAACCTGTTAAAAGGGTTTTTAAATATTTGCACGAAAACATAAATAAACAAATTACCATACGACTATACTAGAAAATAAAAACATTTAATGTATGTTTGTTACTATATATATATATATATATATATATATATATATATATATATATATATATATATATATATATATATATATATATATATATATATATATATATATATATATATATATATATATATATATATATATATATATATATATATATATATATATATATATATATATATATATATATATATATATATATATATATATATATATATATATATATATATATATATATATATATATATATATATATATATATATATATATATATATATATATATATATATATATATATATATATATATATATATATATATATATATATATATATATATATATATATATATATATATATATATATATATATATATATATATATATATATATATATATATATATATATATATATATATATATATATATATATATATATATATATATATATATATATATATATATATATATATATATATATATGCTTTCTTGAGGAGTAGCCATTTTTTAGGGATCATTCAACAGTACCTCTCTCATCAACTAGGTACCTGAAATCACAAATGCAATGTGATTAAAAACTTTGATAACTGCTGAGTGCATGGAACAAATCTGGTTAAGATATCTCATCAATGGCTTTTGTAACATATTTTTAAATTATCAAGAGACTTTATGTACACCATATATATATATATATATATATATATATATATATATATATATATATATATATATATATATATATATATGTGTGTTGGATAAATGGAGGAGTGGATGACCAAGAACAATCTGAGGAAAACATCGATCATGTAAGACAAGCCTTCGATTGTTCTCTTACACAGTCCATTCGTACTGCTGCCAGACATTTACAGCCACCATGTTCAAAAGTGCACAAAGTCCTACACAAGAACTTTCAATTGTACACTTACAAAGTGCAACTTCTACAGGCACTTGAGCCAAATGATAAGCCAAGATGAAAAGATTTTGCAGTTAACATGCTGGAATGAATTTCTGAGGATGAAATGTTCCTCAACCAAGTTTGTTTTAGTGATGAGGCAACCTTTCATGTTTCAGGGAAACTGAACACACATAATGTGAGAATTTGGTGATCAGAACATCCCCATGTGACTGTGGAACTTCACCAAGATAGTCCAAAGGTGAATGTGTGGCATGAGATCATGTGGAATCAAATCATTGGTCCATTTTTCTTCAATGAGACATCAACACCACAGATGTTTATCTTGACTTTTTGACTGAATATGTGGCACCACAATTAGATGACCTTCAACCAGTCATCATTTTCCAGCAATATAGTGCACCACCACATTAGGGACTGCATGTTCAGGAGTTCCTAAATTAAAAAAATTTCCAGACCAGTGGATTAGAAGGATGGCCACATTCCCTGGCCACCTCATTCCCCAGATATCACTCCCCTGGACTTCTTTCTGTGGGGTTATGTTAAAGATATCATGTATCGAACAAAAATACGGGACATCACTGATGCCATTGCTACCATATTGCTACCATTGATGAAGCTATGCTACAGCAAACATGGCAAGTAATCGAATACCATCTTGATGTGCTTCATGCACCTAATGGTGCCCATATAGAGGTGTATTAAATAAGGCAAAAAACTTCCATATCTACTCCTCATTTTCTAATAATTTCCACATATTTGTCGTTTCATTTGCTTTTGTAATATTTTCTTAAAATTGTACAGAGAATTTATGGACACCCTGTACTACAAAGAACTCATTTGGGAGATTGAGAAACTACAATATAAACTAAACGTCATCCAGACAACCATAGTATTCAATGAAATTTGTTTGAGAGAGAGTGTTCTTCAGAGATGTTCGAACCTAAGGCTACACGACCCAGATACCAGGAACTCCAGGGATACCCTGCAGTTTCTCCACCAACTAGTCCACTGGCAGTCTGTGATCAAGAAACGCAACAAAGAGAAGGTGCTGGCACATCTGAGGGACCTTGAACAACTGTGGGATGCCCTTGGAGACCATCCCAATATGAATGATATTGCCTCCACCATTAAATCTCTCAGGGACAGGGACTATGCTCACTGCTGGGGCACTGTTCACAAGAAGCTCATACTTTGCGATGGCAGACATCTACATATCCCAACTAGAAGGGACACCACATATACCAATCTGACAGATTACCAGCCCTCAACCTCTGCTCCAGGTGGGGCTGACCTTCCACTTGCTGGAAAGGTCTATGCCTGAGACTAAATGTGTTGAAATTGAGGTCCTCCTACATTGTGTCTTCTCCCTGGAAGACCTCAACCTCGTTAGGACCACTGACAATCTTCAGCCTCTCCTCCTGGTGGAGGCCCTGATGGAGCGGGGATCCTATCAGACCCTGTTGATGATGAAAGGAATGAAGGACATCGCAAAAGAACTCCACAAGAGGGAGGACACTGTAATCTGTCGAGCAGATAAGACAGCCGCCTTCGTCCTCATTTGCTGAGAGGAGTACCTTCAGAAACTAGATGATGCATTTGGAGATCCTTCCAAGTTTTGGTGTATCATGAGGAACCCTGTCGATGACATTAGTAGGGAGGATAACCATATAATTGAGACAATTAATGCTACTGTAGATGCTGTACACCTGCCAAAGATTACAAGGGATTATGACATTGGCTACATCTATGGCAATGTAAAAACCCACAAGGCCAACAACCCCCTCCACTCCACAATAAGCTAATGCCCAACTCTGACCTACTAGCTGGCCAAGACTTTGAACAAAATTTTGACTCCGTATATGCCCAGTGAACTCTGTATTGCTTTTATCTGTAGAGTTTCTTGAAAGGCTTCGCTCCATGCCATCCCTGGGAATCATTTCATCGTTGGATGTGGAGAGCCTTTTCAACATGTGTGTAGATGAAACGGTATGGGTGATCCTTGACTGGGTCTACAAAAACGATTCCACACGAACATTGAACTTTCCAGAGCTATCACTATGGCGTCTGCTTTAGATCTGCACCATAGATCAACGAGAGCAAAAGTGGATGCAGATCAGCAGAGTAGCCATGGGTTCTCCTTTTAGTGTGCTGTTTGCCAGCTTTTATATGGGGGTTGTCGAGCAGTGTGTCTTCAGTGGGATCCCCAGACCAGCTGTATATGTTTGGCGCATCAATGACACCTTCATCAACATCACCAATGAAGATAAATAGGAGACACTCAGTAGCACCTTTGAGGAGGAATTGGTTCTCCACTTCACATGTGAGAGAAGTGTGGATGGCACCTTTCACTTTTTGGACATCCATGTGGCCAGCACTCCTCAAGGCTTTCACTCATAGGTCCATCATAAACCCACTGACATTGACATCTGCCTCAAAGTCAATAGTGAATGCCTGGAAAAATTTAAGTCCTTGCGTTCATCGTTCCCTGTCATACTGTTCTTGGAATACCACTTCTGATGAGCTCAAACACATTGCCCAAACCCTGGTGGATGACGGATATTCTTACCATTGGGTGGCCAGGGTGACAAGAAATGCCATTGGCAGGTGGTATCATCAGGAGAACCATGGCTCCCATGACAGTAAGAGGACCATTAGACTGTACTAGAAGGGCTACATGAACACTGAGTACAAGAAAGATAAGGCAGCCCTGAAGAACATCATCAGCACCCGTGTAAAACACAGCAATGTAGACAAAAAAGTCGACCTTATGATATACAGCAAGGATTGCAAGACTGTCCAGTACCTCAGGAGGCACAGCCCCATCCCTGGCGACAATACTATGAAGATGAGAGGAGTAGTTTACCAAATATCATGCCCTGAGAATGGATGCTGACATTCGTACATCAGTACAATTACGACTCAACTCTCCAAGAGGATTGCTGTTCACCTACATGAGGGGACAGTATACCAACACTACTTGAGGGAACACGGCAGTGCCCCCCAATGAGAGCAGATCATAAGGATCTCAAAAATCTTAGACTGCAACAGTGACCATCACTGCCTCTGATATAAAGAGGACGGCCTATCCTTCAATGGAAACCGTTGCTAAACGTAACACAGGAGACCCTTCTCCTCCCTTCCACTGTCAAGAGAATGGTAAGTGCACTCCTAGGATACCATTTCAGCTGCCCACTACTTTAGGCAGTGTGCCCTATAACCAAAACTCCCAGGACCTGGTCCCAACCAATCAGCAACTGCATTGGTAAACCAGTTTCTCCCAAATGAGTCATTCTGCTCCCTGCCAAAATAAGGAGGGCCACCTCCCCAGCTTCAATAATCAATGAAAAATCACCAAAAATTTTTGTAAGTCCACTTGCGTGTATAAATATGGCACAGATGTACCCCTGGCTTCATTTGCCTTTCAAATATGGTAGAAAGCTCTAACGAAACATCAAGGAATAAATGAACTTTGGACAGATACTGTATGATTTACCTGCTGCTACAAAGAAACTCTTTCGAGAGATTGAGAAACTACAATACAAACTAAACGGCATCCAGACCATTGACTTGAGACTCAAGCTTCCAAAGAAATGGTATTCATTAAAAGTAGTTACAGAAGATAATAGGGATACAGAAAAAAGATATCAGTAATCAGCAAAAAAATGAATTAAAATGAATGAATAAATAGATAAAAATGCAAGTAAATTATAAAATATAAGTAGAACTGCCTAGGGCAGCAATGCATTGCATCTTTGCTTGAACTTTTGAGATTTCACGATAGGTCTTTTCCTACCAGCCATATGCCCAGGAAGCTTCAAGTACCTGTTCTGCCAGCATTAAGTAAAAAGGCATATATATATATATATATATATATATATATATATATATATATATATATATATATATATATATATATATATATATATATATATATATATATATATATATATATATAAGTATCCCTCTCTCTCTTTCTCTCTCTCTCTCTCTCTCTTACTCCATCTCATCTGGCAAAAGAATTAAAGTAAATAATATTAAATTAATTCATTCTTTTAGTAAGACCCACTGTGGGCAAAATTCACCTATATAATCCCTCGTTCACCACTGCCTTTTGAGGGGAAACCTTTAATCTCTTCTCTTATCCGAGTGACTGCCGAGACTCCTTTTAAATTCTAGGTGCTAATCCGGTCTCACTCGCTCTCAGTCTTTCCTCAGACTCTGTTGGCAGCACATCCAGGACTTGGGTCCTGCCCCTTGCTCTATTACCCTGCCCAGCCTGGACAGGTGGCAATCCGGGCATAGTAACTTTTGTTGTGAAATTATTCACTTACCCTCCCCACCGCTGGTTTTCCCGAAGGTAAAGTGTCGAATTTAAGGCTGATTTCATCAGTCACATCCTTTTACATCTCCAACTAATTTTCTGCTTTCCATTTTCATAGTGTGAGATACCTAAAGTGAGACCTGCATTGCTTTTATTGTTGTGCTGTTTAATATGCCCAGCAATGAAGTGAAGAGTAACGTAAATCATTAACAGTCGGGCTATCGGAATCGAGTTCAGTCCAGGCACATTCAGTGTAATTCCTTGATTCCTTAATTAAAATGTTATCTTCAGTTGAGTGTTTCAGTTGCAGAATAGGAGTTCTGCTGTGGACCTGTGTATCACTTTGTGTGCATAGCGACCCCACTACATCATTTGCAATGCCCTTGAAGCAGGCTCCCAGTTGTGTTTCCTCAAGCAATTCCCTGTCTTTTGCCTCCTTCATTTGTACTGCGGGCCCTTGTTTGCCTATCCTGAATTACGCTACTATTCTTCTGACATGTGTTTCTTTTGTAAATATAATAGTTAGTAAACTAGACCCTCAGATAATAAACATGTCAGTGGCGACCATTGCACAGATCAACTCGCAATTGATCAGCTGAACAGCTTTGCAGGAAGGTGGATTGTAAGATTAGAAACGAACCTTCTTTCTCACTAGCATAAATTCACCCTTATAAGTGCAGAAATGATCCAGTTTCCACAGTGTAAGTACAAGTGTCGATATATTTTGTTTAGGCTTATGCTAGGTGCAAAAAGTAACTGCAAATCAGTGTCAAGTATTGATAGACCACATACATGCCCAATTTAGTCATGAGAAGAGAGAGCATATTAACCATTCCACAAGATTTTGATGGTATCACATGCATGTGTCAATAGGAAGCTAGGGAGTGAACTCAGTTGAAGAGTTAATAAAAAGGAATAGTGCCCTTATTCTTTCGTCCACGTGATAAGGACAATTTGTAAGTACCGAATTCCTAGATAGGCACACTGTGTAGGCGGCCAATTAAGGCCCGACTCCAGCCATTTTCAAGTAGCTGAATTTATCCTTTCTCTCTCTCTCTCTCTCTCTCTCTCTCTCTCTCTCTCTCTCTCTCTCTCTCGTAGAGGTTAGGAATTCGTTACGCAAGCGTGTTAGTCCCTTTGCTGGGTAAATTTTATAACGGCATAAGATTTTGTTCAGGCTACTTGAGACAAAATTTGTCTAGTATTTGTGTTCGTTTAATCCCTCCATAAAACGCTGCATGTGATCAATTCCATTCCACTCAGTTTAATTCCCAGTCAGTAAGCCGTAAGAAAACATATGCTATTTCATTCATAAGCACAAAAAACTTCCCCGATGAGGGGAATTTCCAAAATCTTTTGGTCGTCTCGTTAAAACTCCCATAAGTTTTTGCTCGCCCAGGTGTGCGATACCCATCGGCCAAGATGACCTCTTTACTTGTTTGCTCTTTCCCTTGCTCAGACGATCGCATACATGCCAACCCCGTCATAACAACCCCAGTTGCACATAACCAGTAAGGTAAACACGAGCCCCAGTCTTTGTTGAAACCGATCGCGTGCCAACTATAGGTCCAGTAACGTAATTTCTTTTTTTTGGGGAGGACGAGATCTTGGCAATTGTAACCTTGACCGTGCATGATAGATTTAAGATTTTTTATATTTATCATATCCTACTGCATTTAATCTCGCACACTTCGAAATAAGCAAAATCTTTCACTCACCACATTTTATGTATTTTATCCTTGGCTGAGAAGCCACCTAATTTGTTCCATTTGCGCATTTAATTGTGTACGCTTAGAAGGAGAAGCCAGCTAAATTGTTTCATTCATGTATTTGTGTATAATTAGAAGCTAATGCTTCCTATTTCCCCAGAACAATATAATTTTTATAACATTTGCTGCGATGCCAGCATAATCAGTCATTCACGCATTTAATTGTGTGTAATTAGAAGCTAAGGCATCCTATCTTTCCAGGGCAATACAATTTTATAATTGTGACAATGGCTGCGTAAGCTTTTATTCAGGCATTGTAATTATGTATATAAGCATATAAGTTTCACACTAAATGGTATTCAGTTCTACGTAAGCCTTGTTATTTTAGCAGCATCCGCTAGCTTCGACAATTCTCAGCAAAATCATTATTTTAGGCTTGTGTTAACTTGTTCTAAATCCAAGTCCCTAGACTTTGTATACGCTCATTAAAACAAAAATCTGAGTCCATATAAGATGGTATAGCTGCTCACATTGAACAACCAAGTCCATTTCGAGACATATCATATCTGTTTATTTCGAACAACTTTGAGTCTCGTTCAGACATACTGAATCTGTTCATTTTGAACAACTCTGATTCTTATTCATACATACTGAATCGATTCATTTCGAACAACTTTGGGTCTTATTCAAACATACTGAACCTGTTCATTTCAAGTGACTTTGAGTCATATTCAGGCATACTGAATCTGTTCATCATGAACTTCGAGTGTTTTCAGACATATTTCACTTATAGCCCAATCCTAAGTTCCCAGGAACAAATATAATAATTCATTCTGAAAATCTAGGTCACTCAGGTCAAAATTGGACTGAGTGCCAGTGCCACATCCTTGTGCCATAAGTCATTATCGTTATATTCAAGGGTCACACCTCTCTCAGCACCAACTCAAGAAGTCTAAGGCAACCAGAGCCCAGTAAACTGACAAGTAAAAGTTCTACGTGGAGGCTGGGAAGGAACTAGAACTGACGGGCCAAGCCCTGAGGAAGTGGGTCCAAGAGAGGTTTAACTCCGCCAAAGCAGAAAGGGAGAAAGAGAGAATAGCTCAGGAGAAACAAGAAGAGGCAGAAAGGCAGGAGAAGGAGGAGGAAGAAAAACTAGCTCAGGAGAAACGGGAAGAGGCAGAAAGGCAGGGGAAGAGAAAGAAAGATTAGCTCAGGAGAAATGAGAAGAGAAAGAAAGGCAGAGAAGGACAAAGAAAGGAAGGAGGAGAAGGAGAAAGAAGGACTACCTCGGGAGTAACGGGAAGAGACAGAAAGAGAAGAGAGGGAGAAAGAAAGGGCACATCAACTTGCAATGGCAGCCCAAAGCGTGCGCAACACCCCAACGCCCTCTCCACATTCGACCCTCAGCAGTGTAGGCCCCCTCAACCATGTGGCAAAGGTCCTGAAGACCTATGAGCCTTCTTCTGAGGAAGTCCCTCTGATCCTGGGAAAACACCTTAAAGGGAAAGGTTCCATTGCATTCAAGCTCTCCAACCGGAGGATCAAAGAAATCCCACCCTTCTCCGCCAAGCCATCATGAAGGCTTTTGAAGTAATTCCCGACCTTTTGAGGAAAAGGTGGAAGAATATACCCAAAGAGTCAGGCCAAACCAGGTCTGAGTGGATTTTCAAATAGACCCAAACCTTAAAACGATGGCTAGGCTCTCTCAAAGCCACTAATGCAGAGGACATCCTTGAACTCTTCCAGCTCGAGAACTTCTTACTTTATGCCCCACCAGCTCTCGCCACCCATCCTAAGTGATAAGGCGCCTAAGACGGTAGTCGAGTGCTGTCATTGAGTTGACACCTGGGACACAAATCATCCTCATCTTAGTTCCCATGGACAAAAACTGTATCCCTCCTCGCCTGCCTCAACCAAATCTTAGCAACTTCTCAAGAATGGACACCCCTTAAAGAAGTCAGTGTGGGCATTGTAAAAGAATAGGGTACCCCACCGAACAGTGCTGCTTAAAGGCTGAGAATCAGCCAGAAAATCCCTCTAAGCCCTCAAATGGGACAAACCCCCAACGAGCCACATCTGGCACTTGAACGAAAAGCAAAGGGGCTACCCCCTCCAATGGGAAGCGCCAAGCTAAGATTTTAGCCAGACTTATTGCCCCGCTTGCGAAGTTTACGGGCACTCCACCCAGTGGGCAAAATGCCCTAATAAATCAAATAATCCCGCCATTGCTTTGGCAGTAATAAACCCAAAATCCTTAGGCACTTCATCCAAAGGTCCATATATGTAGCACCTCCTCAAGGTAGCTACCCCACATGCATTTGAAGACTCCAGCATGCAGATTTCCCTCACAAGGGAAGACAAAGTTCCCAGTGGAGCTAACATTAATAGATGCAAACTCGTCACAACTGAGTTTGTCAATCGCTTTAAAATGATACTTCCTACTGTTCAGTTGAGAGTCACTAGACCTCATGGATCCAAAGTCTGCAACCATGCGGTAGCACACTATATTCCTGGAGGTTATGACCTCCTCCTGGGACAAGACCTCCAGTCCCCACCTGAATTACAACCATCCAGGGGCCCGAGGCCCCCACATCATTCATCAGGCATGAATAAGTCTCACCAGCCTGCATTTGTTCCACTGCTGGTGCCACCTGAGTACAATGTCCAGTGACCCCCCTCCGTCTGAACAGATTTCAAATCCCAAAATTGATTCACAATCTCTGCCAGTGCCACTCTAGTGCACTGGACAGTGCCAAGCTCCATCCTTACCTAACGGCAAGAAATCTCCAAATCCTATACCAGTGCCTGTTATTGCCTTAGGGTCAGTGCCAATGCACGCCCTAGGTCTCCATTCAAGAGATCCCAGTCCGGATCCCCTCTCTTCTCCTGGCTTGGCTCCACTACCAGTGCCGGTAAGAGAGGCGGATCCTTCTGACCACAGCAGAAGCTCAACAAAAGGTGTGGACTCGCAACCCGTGCCTAAACTGGTCATTGTGACCTGCAAGCCTCCCACTCCCACCAGGACCTCTTCCTCTCTTTCCCAGTCCTCAGCAGATATGAGTATGAGTAAGGATTCTGCCATGCCTCAAATGGCCAATGAACTCAACAGACTGAGACGGCTCGAAGTAGAACCTGTAACAAATGCCCCTGCTTTGGCTGTCAAGGAAGCTGACACGGGTGGCACTCCATTGTCATCCTCGGCCTTGGTTCAACCAGGTCCCCTATCAAGGAAAACTGTCAACATAAAAGAGGTCCACGGAAGAAAATCACAGGCATAGATCATTCCTGGTAAATTAAAGAGAGCCACTGAGCTCCTTTGGCACTAGTGTCAGTCTAGCACAGTGCCACCCCCTTTATCCCGCAGAGACCTTGGCCCCTCTATCCACAAGTGGATGTCAGGGTTCTTCTCCTATTTATTTTTCCTTATAACTTTGAAATTTTTTCTTTTCCTTTAATGCTTTCCCTCCTTATTTTGGTCATTACTCATGCTATTTTACACCTTACAAGGGCTCATCTTCTACTTTGTTTTCCACTCTGCCAATGCAGATCGCAATTGACAGATGTCTCCATTTTGTAGGTTCTATGACTTCCCTTTCATGCCATTAGGTATTACCATATGAGTGCCAACTTGGCACAGTGCCATTAATGTAGATGTTGGCAGATGATCCTGCTAGAGGAATCACGTCCTCTGACTGCCTTTGCGCCCCTTTCGGCGCAAAGGCATACATACATACATACATACATATATATATATATATATATATATATATATATATATATATATATATATATATATATATATATATATATATATATATATATAAACTTGAGCTACAAATGTCGTTAATGTCCAATTCACGTTACTTCGGAGACTTTACCAAAGGGAAATTATAAGAAATTGATGATTTTGTACATTAGGTACCAAATCATTTATCACTTAAAAAAGATCAGAAATAACAGAAGTAGCATAACTGTTAAGAAGTTCTAACATGATTCTTTAAAGAATAACAGTTTTTAAGAATTTGAAAATACAAAACTAAATACATCAAAACCTAGCCACAAAATAATTATTCAAAAACCAGATTTACAGAAAGTTTTTAGGATACTCTTTAAACTAATTACTTAAGGAGACCAACCTATCAGCAACTGGTAACAAAAATGAGTGACTCCATGTAGGAGAGCACAAGTAAAGTCGACTTTTAAGTAACTGGGTCAAGCAATGTGGAAAGGTACAGAGTAAAATTGATCTCTTAAGTTTCAGTACTAGTTGTTTGATGAGTAATTTCAAAGTTCTTACAAGGAATCTATGTAAACATTCATCAATCTTTTTGTGACTCCCACTTAATTTCCAAGATTACAATATAGAATGCTGGGGAACGCACTAGAAGTGGGAGTGAATCTTTATATTTCAACCTCGATCCTAAGGTCAGAGGATCAATAAAAACCAGTTTTAGATGCAGACCTGGAAAATTGTTCAAAAAATCTTTGTTTATAATTTCGTTGAATCCTAAAAGACCATTTTCGACACGATAAGCACAGAGCTTCGGGTAATATTATTTTTTTTTCTTTTGGAAAGTAGCTATTCTAAAAATATTCTTCTGAATATAGAATCTATAAAAAAATGCTAAATGAGACGAAAGAGAACAGTCCCTTTAAACAAATAGGTTGTACTATTTATCTTAAAATTATAAAAAAACAAAAGTAGGAAACATTGGTGCCCAAACCAGCAAATATCTTTTTTTGTATTCACCCATTCACCAGGTGTGCCAGCCCTCGTTCAGTTTTCACCACACTCAAACTGTTTATGAGAAATTTACCATTAACAATAAAATGTACCTGGCACAAAAAATCCAAGAACCCTATTAAAATCTGACTTGTTAAAACATTTGTTTCCTCTTCATTCGTTCTCCGATTCTTTGCAATACCAATACAAAGTAAGAGGCTGCATTACCCATGGCTTCTGCAGCTTGGTAACTCCTACAAGAGTAAAATTAATGACGGCCATTGACCACAGAAGAGGAGGTTCAGGTCCAATTCGGGGGCATTTCTTCTCACGGAGGGGTTCACAACCCTAGAAGCTACTCTACCTTGAGACTTAATATATGCAGACCCTAAACCACAGGGACTTTTTAGGACTGCAATGTCCAGATTTTACCGCTTATCAACTCTTATTAACACCGCAGTAACAGTCCTCTGTGAACAGAATGCGTTCAAGAGTAGTTGCCATTGGCCTCATGACGGCAGGCCTCTCCACTACTGAAAGACATTTCCTCGGCCTTTAGAGAAGATACATTAGAATCCCAAGCCATTGGCACTTCCTGTGGCGGCAGTTTCCAAGTAGCACCACTTACTGCCACCACAGGATCGTCAGTTTTAACTGAACGACCTGACTTTGAAGGTGTATGAAGCGGCTAGGGTTGTGGAAAATTAACTACACAGGGATTTCATCTACAGTTCAGCAGTTAAACGTGTAAACGTCGCAGTCAGTGTCTGTTGTTTTTTTCTTAACGCACTTGAGTTTCAATTCATATCATCCCTTGAAAAGTGTTTTTTTTTTTAAGCATGTTTCAATCCTATGTTAAAGAAATGATGGCTAAATATATTTATCCTCTGATGACATGCTCATTTCATGTGGATCCTCCATCATGGCAGCAGATTATTCTGTTTGGCCTTATCTAGAAACATTCTCTGCTACTGGCAAATTTTGGCTTCCATGTATTCATTTCCATAATATATGTACGAGGTACTTGTTCTATTAATGTCTCCTTTTCTCATAGTTTATTTGAATTAGTACATAATTATTACTTTTTTTTTCTAGTCAAATCCTTACTGAGGGGTTGATGGATTTTACCATAAGTAGCACTGGCTGGTGATGTGACTGGGTGCTGAGCAGCGTATACAAAGCCATGTACAGAATAAGGGAAATATTCCAAAGAAATGCCTGAGAGAAATTATCGAAAGATATCAAGAAGATTACTCCACATCTCTAAATCTCATCTCCCTTCCCATTTTTGTCCTATTTTGATTGAAATTTAAGTGAACTACATAGTTATACCAACGCTTTAGTCGTTGGGGTTACTGCAGACTTGTCTTGGAGAAGTCACATATTTCAAATTGCTATATCAGCTTTTAAAAACCTGTTATTTAAGCAACACCTTGGGTTTATCCGATCGTCTTTGGAACACTGCAGTCAGGTCTTGGGTCGTTCGACTTTCTCGAAAAGAATCAATCAATGTCATTTCGTCTGATTAGCAGCAACCTGACCCTTATTCTTTTCTCGATGCTATTTCTCTCGGCCACAGGATGGCTTCCCTATCTCTTTTCTGTATGCATTTCGGCCAACTTTCCTATAAGCTGAAGAAAGCCCATCCTTCTCAGGCCAGCTGTTCCCGCATTTACTCTGTGGATACAACTCATCAGTATTCCTTGGAATGCACGGTTGGGTGATCATTTCATCCTTCTATTTCCGCGTTTGGAATGTTCTTCCTGGTTCCGGTTTCCTGACTTATAACCTTCCATCCTTCAAGGGCTAGCTGATCTTTCGTCGGGATGGAGCACCACTCATTTCCCTCCCATTTTTTCTTCTTGCTTGTTTCATTGGCCTCAGCATCTCGAATGTTCGACTATATGATGTCTGAATCCAGAAATTTAAGTGGAAATATTTTCAGAACTACCATGTATTATGATATAATGCCATTAGTGGAAACAATGATGAAGTTCACACAATTAGTGTTAAATAAGTATTAATTAAACTTGGTAAAGTTTAAAAGCCTCAGTTTATTTCAGAGGCGTTAGGGTAACGTGATATTTCGATGGTAGGACTTTTACCCCTCCTAATCTAAGACACCAGCCATATAATTTGTTTTAAATACTTTAGCTAGATATAATTAGGGAGTTTTACCGTGTAATATGTTTAATGCTTACCTTATATACTGGAAGAACATGAACCCCTCAAGAAGTTCAAAAGAACTTCAGAGACGCTCAAATTTCCTTCAGAAACAGATCATGAGAAAAATGATTGATACATGAGTATGCTACTGTTTATTTTCCTTATCATCCCTTGACGTTTTTAGGCTGAAATGGTGCTATTATCTGGAACCCTTTGCCTTCGTCTATTTCCTTGTTGAAAGCCCGTAATTCATGCAGAAAGTTGAGTTCAACAACGTCTCTGCAATATGGAAATATGGTGGGATTTTATTTTTTGAAGAATGGAGCAAATTCGTTCGTTGTGTTCACCGGAAATCATTTCAAGATGGCACTTGTTACTTTCGATAATGATTAGACACTTGTAACTCGGCGAAAACTGAATGAAACCGTCGATCATACAGTAAGGTCTATTAAGAATAAACATTTCTGGGATACTCTCCACGGTAGTAATCACACGCGTGTCCTCGAATCTCTGCCAGGCATCTGAAGTGTACAAAGTACCAAACATGTGCGGTTTGGAACAAACATTTCTCTGCCTCGGATGAACAATTAACATTCAATGGCCTTTTGTAATATCTGTAAGCCTGTCCTTCAGTGGTAGAGAAGGGAACGAAAGAATATAATAATGAAAAGGAGAGAAAGAAGAAATAACCTAAAAAAACTTGTCAACGATGGTAATGTATGATTATATATATGAATAGATTTCGCGATACTTTAGATAATACTTATGTTTTGCATGGATATGAAATGAAAACTACACAACAGTCATGAGGAGAGTACGGATAGGACATTTGACAATATTTTTATTCTGAACTGCATTTGTTTACATAAAGAACAAAACAAACATATAAATCATAGGAAAAAGTATCACTATTATGTCACAAGTCTGATAAAAAATGAACGAACGCATATTCCATTAAAAAAACAACAAAAGCTTGAAATGAAGTCAGCAAAGTGTAACAGGATTTTTAATTCAACTACCAACATTTTATATAAAGGGGAGGCTTTAATATTTTTTTATTGAGCATGATGATAATAACGATCTGAATTTTATATGAAATAAATGTAATTTTAATTGTCGTTTATAGTTAAAATATGGAAATTTTTAAGGAGTATGAAGTAAAATGTGATGAAATAAATTCAGGCTTCTGCACACAGATGATCGTTGAAAGAGAAAAAGTGGCTGTTACATGGAAGAAATAACATTGTTATATAACTGCAATACGTACAATGAATATTGGTCTATATGATAAACATATCCATGCAGAGAGAGAGAGAGAGAGAGAGAGAGAGAGAGAGAGAAGGTTTCTTCTTTTTCGTAGGGAAAGAGCGAGAGTAAGCTTGTTACCACCTTACCATGTTGATACAAACTTCCCAATCAGCTGTCACAGTGAAGATGGGTTGATGTCAATGCTAAGCACAGAACCTGAATTCGACAGGCATAAGTATAAGGGGTCGATATTAACTTATACCTTCCTTGATGGCTCAGTAGTTAAAGTCACTGTATATTGTTGTTTCTAAACCGCACAATGGTTCGAATCCTGCCGGTGACGAAGCACTTATCAGCTATAATTCCCTTTGAGTGTAATTCATTTCATATATATATATATATATATATATATATATATATATATATATATATATATATATATATATATACATATATATATATTTTATATATATATATATATATATATATATATATATATATATATATATATATATATTTTTATATATTTTTTTCATTTTTTCACCCACAATTCACCGGCAAAAACTCAAATATCTTTAATGTTTCTTCAGTCTTCAAGGAGGGATAAACGAAACTGATACAATACTACTGATACTCAATACTTACTCAAATACAATGGAACTACAATCTAACGTATAGCAGAGTACCGACTAAAATTTTTCGAAGAACGAGAATCGAAAGCGGGAATTTAAAAATTAAAATTTTGATAAAAAAGTTCATAGTTTTAAAATTATGATCAACATTATATATATATATATATATATATATATATATATATATATATATATATATATATATATATATATATATATATTATATGTATGTATACATACACACACACACACACACACACACACACACACACACACATATATATATATATATATATATATATATATATATATATATATATATATATATATATATATATATATATATATATATATATATATATATATATATATATATATATATATATATATATATATATATATATATATATATATATATATATATATATATATATATATATATATATATATATATATATATATATATATATATATATATATATTTATATATATATATATATATATATATATATATATATATATATATATATATATATATATATATATATATATATATATATATATATATATATATATATATATATATACTGTAAAAGATTAGCGCCAAAATAAGCTAAAAAAAGCGCCCTCCTTTCTGCTTTTTGCTTGGCGATAGATAGGCCTCTGTCTATTTGAACCTGTGAGAGGTAGTGAAATCTGGTTCGGATTAGTTTCAAGCAGTAAATTCAGGGTTTTAAGGCACGCTCAGATGATCTTAGCCTAGGGCAGTAACTGGCTGGCGCCCTTTCCTTTGTTATAGGAGCTGTGACCCGATCAGGCAATCGCCCCCCTCCCTACACCCGGTCAGAAGTAATAAAAGGCCACAGCGCCAGAAGTTCACCCTCACACACAGCCCAGTCGCTAATGTAGGAGGTCACGAGTTCAGACGTCCCCCCCCCCTCCTTCTTTCCCTCATCGCCACGTGCACGTAGCTGACCTATGTTTTGTACTCCAACCACGTGGCCAGTATCCATTGCAAGTGGGGAATTGCAAATCCCAGAGAGACGGAAACTCAACTGCAGCCCTTCATCATCACAAGGGCGCCTTCCTTCCCGCACCCAGCCTACAACCCGAGAGTACGGCCTTGGTGGGGAGGCCTTTGTCTACACACACACTTGAACCCTGGCAGAAGACCTGGAGAAGGGCTTGGACGACTCTGGATGCAGAAGTCAGCCTTACGCTCCTGCGAATTGGTAACGTACCCAGAAAGAGTTGCTTAGTCACGTTATGTTCACCCCTGTGCATTTATTAAACTTCTGGGCCTGTAACTGGGTATTCCCTGAGCTTCTTGGTTCAATCCCGGCCCACGTGTTCACTGCCTTCTTGCTCTAAGTCACTAGTCAAGCCTCGAGGATGTCCTTGGCGCCCTCAGCGCACCCTCGAGTAAAAGCATTCCCCAAATTCCAGCCTTAGATTGTAACCTGAGTCCTCATATCGTTTCAGAAGGATGATCGTAGCTGAATTCTCCTTGGTCCGTGTTTCTGGCATTCCCAAGCTTTTCCTCTCCCCCACACCTCGGGAGGACTTCTGCAGCAGCAATTTAACGTGTTTTAAATTCATTTTCCCTTTGATCTTGTCCGTCATGTAAATATACCTATTTTTGTATCCACGTGTTTCACGCACTTCCCTTTGAGAAAGAGCCCTCAGCTCCTGTATAACTCCTTTTATTTTTTGTTTTATATGTTCCTGGTTCTCTTTCAAGGCCATTGTAGAGTAAAGTACTTAATGTGAAGACTTAAAATTTACCTGCACCAGGAAACATATAAATATATATATATATATATATATATATATATATATATATATATATATATATATATATATATATATATATATATATATATATATATATATATATATATATATATATATATATATATATATATATATATATATATATATATATATATATATATATATATATATATATATATACATAGATGTATGTATATATATATATATATATATATATATATATATATATATATATAATTGTGTGCATGTTTTGTGTGTGTATCCGGATATATGTATGTTTGTATGTATGCCATAAACCTCTACCTCTTGGAAGGAGTGGCAATGAAAAGTGCTTGACATATGATCTCATCAAGTCTTTCGAGATGAGGTTGCTGGCCCCATATCCTTTTCTTCAACCTGGTTGTGACCACCATACTTTTCTTCTTACATGGTACCTTATTTAAATAGGCACAATGGATCCTAACTTACAGGGAAGGATGCTCTTCCACTTGCTCTTGCTGAGAATTCGAACCTAGGACATCTCACTTGGTAGGCATGAATGCTACCGATCACACCATGAGGCACATGCATACTTACTATACATATATACCATACGCGCACGTAGACACACATCACATATGTATAAATTGAAGCTAACCAACAATGATCCTGGAGCGCTTCAGTTCCCTGGGACAAGTGCCTAGGATCGAGGCCACGGTACTGATAAAATCATAAATCTATAATTCATTTTTAGTTAAACTATGCATACATCTCATGTAAGGTTTGATATTAATGTATATATTGTATATTAATTATTCATATATATATATATATATATATATATATATATATATATATATATATATATATATATATATATGTGTGTGTGTGTGTGTGTGTGTGTGTGTGCGCATGTGTATGTGTGTGGGTGTGAGTGCGGTGTGTGAGCGTGTGTATCTACTGGTCACTTTCTACCAACATTTTGGATACACGTCAGTACAAAGCCTTAGCTCCACGTGCAAAGATACAAAGTTATTCTGATATCCGTAGCAGGATTTGAACCCTCATCCAGAATATCAGAACAAGGTCATGCTGCCGACCTGACCAAGAGAAGGATAAGAGTTTATTACCCTTTATACTTAGATATACCTACAGAATTGACATTATTTATTTGAGCTGGAATAGACCCAACCTCACCATCGTAACCAGATGTGCTTTTTGTGCTGAAATTTATACATTGAATCTACTGGGCGCTTTTTACCAGATACATATGTAACTGTAATAAGCGCAGTGGCCTCTTAAGTTCTCGAATTCCTCACGCCTTTTGGATACGCTTGCCACTACAATTCATATTCTTGAATTCGGATTAAGTCTTTGTGGTGACAACCATATCCAAATGGTGTGAAGAATTCGAGAAGTTAAGAGGATATTGTGGTTCTATACTGTGTATGTGTATATGTTGTATATATATATATATATATATATATATATATATATATATATATATATATATATATATATATATATATATATATATATATATATATATATATATATATATATATATATATATATATATATATATGTGTGTGTGTGTGTGTGTGTGTGTGTATGTATATATATATATATATATATATATATATATATATATATATATATATATATATATATATATATATATATATATATATATATATATATATATATATTATAATTAACAAGAAGTCGCTAAAAGCCAACCCTTTAGAATGTTGAGACTGGGATTGTCACTGCATAACCAACCCAAGTTGACCCAGATACCAACACATAAAACTTGTCAGTATTCTGATCTGTCCCTTCCCTTTACTTGGGACAGACATTTGGATAGCATGGTCAAAAGGGGCGAAGATAAGAGGTTGAGTGCCACTCCCTTAAGCAGCTTAAATGAACTAAGCTGCTTCAAACAACCATTCTATGAGACAGAGTGATCGCGCTGAATTGTCTTTCCACAGGACACCTGGGGAGATACAAGCAGATGGTCAAGACACCTGGAAGATGACACATCTTGGGCATGGTCACCATACGGGCCCGACATCAGGGCCCTTACCCTCGGCAGATGCCTTAAAAGGAGCCAGGACAGGAAGATCTTTGCAGTTAGCTAGACACTTGTGGAAGATTACTGTGAGGCGGTGAGAATCCCCCGCGCCCTCCCCCCCCCCTCCGACCCTCCTGACTCGGATCCAGTTCCTTCGTCACCACATGGACGGGCATTCCATGTGAACTAGTGCATAGGGCCACGAGTGCGATCGCCCTTCGTCATACTTCACCAGAGATCCGCTTCCCTCCCCACAGTAAAGTACAAGTGAAGGCTTTTCAGCCACGACATTTTGCTCTTAGAAGTGTTTCTTGAGTGCCAGTATATCTTTGTATCCATTGTGCCATTTTACCCAGTGATATTTCAAGTGTTTTGTGTTCCAGTGTTAAGTGTTCATTCATCCCTTGAGACCTTGGCACCCTTAATGCAGTCTCGATCCATCTGTATGTTTTATAGTTTCCCTTACTGGTGTGTAATCCTTAAATCTCTCTTGCAGAGGGACCCATTTGCTGCGGACTCTTCTTGGGCTGTGCCTTGCGACCATTGAAGTCTCCAGTAGGAAGACCTCCAGGCTTTGCAAACCGCAATATTATTTACTTTTCCATTTTTTATATCCTTTTATTGTAAATACAATTACTTTAGTTAACCCCAGTGTTTATGAAACATTCCCTCATGAAGTTGACTCCTAATCTCATATGAAACATCCCTTTTTTCTTTTCTTTTTTATGATTTCCTTGACCGAAAGTCAGATTTTCAAGGTCAAATGAGTAAAATTCCGTTGCTGACCTGTTAAAGGGTTCTACAAATCCAGAAAACCAGGGAAAATAATAAAAATAGCGACCTTCCCATAGATCTCATTTTGCGATTGCAGTTTCCCCCTTAATGTTGCTTTGTCGTGGTTGCAATTCACCAAATCAGCAATTAGCAAAGCTAAGCTGGGTGCGAGACATTTCCAAACCTGATACCAAGCGCACAGACCCAGAAGTTCCACGTAAGTAATGTGTTTATCTTAGCATAGAAAATTTTTACAAATGTGACTGACACTAGGAAATTAGGGAAATAGGGAAGCATGAAACAACTGAGAGAAGAGAACCACTGTGTTAGATTTTGTTAATGCATGCCTTTCATGATAGGTATTTAGGAAACAATGAGTGCTAACCATTTTCTTTTCGAGGAATAGTGGGAAAAAATTCCTCTGTGTAAAATTTTTCACTTCGCATTTCGGAATCACGAATTATTTAGGCACAGACAAACTTCCATGTGGGACAAGACGAAATCAGTTTGCATTGCTGAAATACTCTCTTTCTCAAGTTAGCTAAAACTGAGTTCAAGTGTTAGGAAAGCGAAATTTGAACTCCGCTTCTAGGCAAAATTACAAGGTTATTTCACCATTATCCACCCATCCCGGGAATTTCCCCGCAGTCAGGAAAGCCCAGACAGTGTTTTGTCAACAAAAGGGTTAATTCAACCAGTGTCTAAAAATAACCCACATCAGCCTAGAGTCAGACGACCTTCACCCCCCGCCTTCCCCTCCCCGCTTGTCTACCCAAATCCGACTTCCACATCCTATAAGATGGAATTTCCAAGTCTTACGGGATGAATCCCATTTCCAAGTCCTATGGAACAAATCCAATTTCCACGTTCTACAAGATGGAATTTCCAAATCCTACAAAATGAATCCAATTTCCAAGTCCTAAGAGATAAAATACAAATTCCACATCCTCCATGACGTCCTCAAATTCCACGTCTTCCATGACGTCCTCAAACACGTCCTCTGTGACGTCCACAAATTCTACGTCCTCCGTGACATCCACAAATTCCACGTCCTCTGTGATGTCCTCAAACACGTCCTCCGTGACGTCCTCAAATTCCATGTCCTCCGTGACGTTCTCAAATTTCACGTCCTCCATGACATCCACAAATTCCATGTCCCCTGTGACGTCCACAAATTCCACATCCTCTGTGACGTCCTCAAATTCCATGTCTCCCGTGACGTCCTCAAACACGTCCTCCGTGATGTCCACAAATTCCACGTCCTCCGTGACATCCACGAATTCCACGTCCTTTGTGATGTCCACAAATTCCATGTCCTCTGTGACGTCCTCAAACACGTCCTCCGTGACGTCCTCAAATTCCACGTTCTCCATGATGTCCTCAAATTTCATGTCTTCCGTGATGTCCTCAAATTTCACATCCTTTGTGACGTCCACAAATTCCACGTCCCCTGTGACGTCCACAAATTCCACATCCTTCATGATGTCCTCAAATTCCACGTCCTACGTGATGTCCTCAAACACGTGTTCCGTGAAGTCCTCAAATTCCACGTCCTCTGTGACATCCGTCCACAAATTCTACGTCCTCCATGACATCCTCAAATTCCACGTCCTCCGTGATGCTTGTCCTAGGTGATGCCTCAAATTCCATGTCCTCTGTGACATCCACCAATTCCTCGTCCCACGTGACGAAACAAATTCCACGTCCTCCGTGACAAAATTAATTCTAAGTCTTACAAGACGACAAACCTACTATCCTTGCAATAACCAGCTGAGGCCGTACGAGAGATAAAATATATTTCTTCATTTTAGCCATTCAGGCCACCCCCACATCCTATTAAGATAAAATAATTCTTATCACCTGGTTGTCCCCACCAAAATCGGTTCCCGATCCCATTTATTTCTCAATCCAAATTCATTTAACTTTAGAGCTCCCCTACCAACTAACTTTGTCAAAATATTGACTCTAAGAGTCTAATACAATGAGGACTTTAAGTTCTACATGCAGGCAGGAAAAGACCTGGGAATGTTGGGCCAAGAATTACGGGACTGGGTCCAGGGGAACCTAGACGCTGCAAAGGTGATGAGAGAGATGGCTAGACAAGAAAAAGAGATGGAGCAGCAAGAGAGGGAGATAGAAAGAAAAGAATGGGAGAAAGAGAGAATTGCCCAGGAGAAGAGAGAGGAGATAGAAAGGCAAGAATGGGAGAAAGAGAGAATTGCCCAGGAGAAGAGAGAGGAGATAGACAGGCAAGAGAAGGAGGAAAAGAGAATAGCCCAGGAGAAAAGAGAGGAGGCAGAAAGAATCGCCAGGAGAAAAGAGAGGAGATAGATAGGCAAGAGAGAGAAATAGAGAGACAAGAGAGAGAGAGAGAGAGGCAAGAGAGAGAAATAGAAAGACAAGAGAGAGAGAAAGAGAGAGAGGCCGAATGAGAGGAACGAGAATGACAGTGCACCCATGAACTCCAAATGTTGGCCCAAAGGAGTGCCTCTTCCCCCGCTCCCGCTGTGGGGATGAGCACCCTCAGCCAGGCCCATTTGTTTATGCTGAAGTGGACTGAGGCAGAGCCCAAAGTATGGCTAAAGCGCGCCGAAAGGGTCCTAGACTGCTGCGCCCTCTCCCCCGCTGAACTTTGTTCTTATCAATTTCCTCGGAGGGAAGGCACTGATTGCCTATCATGCCCTCCCGGTGGAGGACCGGGGAGATTGGGAGGTCGTACGCCAAGCTGTCACCAAGGCGTACGAGATCAACCCCGAGCACTGGAGGAGACAATGGAGAGGGCATACAAGAGATATAGGCCAGATGTGGTCAGATTGGGCATACCACTCGGAGCAGGCGCTAGCAAAATGGCTCAAGTCTGAAGGTGCCACCAGCACAGATAAGGTACTCAAGAAGTTTAAGTTAGAACATTTCCTGCGCTACGCCCCTCCCTCTCTGGCCACGCACATAGTAGAAAAGGCCCCTGCGACACTGACAGAGTGTTGCCACATAGCTGATACAATGGAGACTCACCACCCTCAGGAGGGATCAATGGGGCGGAAGATCTATCCCCCGCCCTTCCTCGGGGGATCTGCTCCACCCAAGAATGGGAACTCAGGGAAAACACTAATGTGCGGCATTTGTAAAAAGCCGGGGCATTCCTCTGACCAGTGCCGGAATTGGCCCACAGCCCCCTCTCACCAGCCTCTGCGGCCATCCCCACCGCCTCCTGCGCCTGCCCCCGACCACCGCTAGCAGCAGGCACCGCGCCCCCACCAGAGTTCCGCCATGAAATTTGCCGCGACTGCGGAAAGCGGGGACATTACTTCTCCTCCTATAAACTCTGCCCTCGACACAACCAGCCCAAGACAGTGGGCACCGTAGCTTGTCCTAAACAGCCCGCCGGGTGGATTGGGCTTGAGCCATGAGGGTCACACCTCCGGACGGGTCAGGTCCTTCCCGGAAATTAGAAAATATAGTTGATACTGGGTCAGAGGTGAGCCTTATCATACACAGCAAGGTTCCCCCCAGAGCCACCATCCGTGAGGACAAACGGATGGCAATCCTGTGGGTGAATGGGAACCAAAAGGACCTCCCAACAGTCAGATTGAGGGTCACCACGAGTGACACCTCTAGAGAAAGTGGGCACCTCTTCGGCATAGCCAAAATGTTAACAACTGGGAAGCCTCTTCTCCTGGGACAAGATATGGTACAGTGGAGGGATCCCTCGATTCCACTTCACTGCCTGAAGCCATCCAAACCCGTGGGCGCCCAAGGCCGCCTCGAAGAAATCAGGAGGATCTGCTTCCCCCTGGCCTGTCCCTAGGATCAATCCCTTGGCTCCAGGAGCAGCCCCCAGCCTCTGAAAAGGCAGAGACCAGTCCACCATCTACCACCCTCCTTATCACCGGGGCCGCAGCTACCCTGCCCTCCCTTGCGAGGGAGAAGTTAATAGAAGCCCAAAAGGTGGATGCTTAAATACAACGCCTCCGCAGGGAAGCCGCCACCAGCGAGGATGCCCTCGCTGACTTGGTGAGAGACACTTTCCTGCTGGAAGCTGCTTTCTTGTACAAGGTAACCCAGGGGCCCAATGAGCCACCCCAGGTGCGCCATAAGCTTGTGGTAGTCCCCCCGGCCCTACAGAAAGACGTGCTGAGTTTAGCCCATGACAGCATCAGCAGGCACTTCAGTGTTGCACGAACCGCTCATGCCGTTGAGAGCAAATTTCACTGGCCCGGACTCCGGAAAAGTGCGAAACAATTCGTTATCTCTTGCCCGACCTGTCAGGTGCTGGGAAACCCTAATGAGGTGGTATCAAAAGCACCCCCTCCAGAATATCCCCTCAGCTGGTGTCCCCTTCAGGGATGTCATCATCGATTATTTTACACCACAGGGGAGAATGAAGAGTAAATCAGGAAACGCCCATTGCCTCACCATCATAGATCGCTTTACCCAATATCCAGAGGCAATTCCAGTTAGGAACAAAAGCTTGAAGAATGGGGTGAAGGCCCTAGTGAAGTTCTTCTGTCAGTTCAGGTTCCCCACCACTATACAAACAGAACAGGGTCGACACTTCATGTTGAAAGAGTTCCGTGACGGCATGGCCATTCACGGAATAAAACATTTTCACTCGACGCCCTACCATCCTGAGAGCCAGGGGATAGTTGAAAGGTTTCACCAGTCATTATCTACAACACTCAAGAAATTGGAACACGAGGGAGGTGGCTTGTGGGAGGACAACCTTCCGTTCTCCCTTATTGCTACTCACCACGCTCCATCCGAAACCACAGGGTATAGCCCCTTTGTGCTATACACTCACTCCACCCAGGCGCCCCTCAACACACTTTATGATGCGTGGGCGGAGCCCGCTCACGCGGATTGGGCGGACGAATTGCCCAGTATACAAAAGAACCTTTGGGCGGCTTGGGCAGTGGCCCAGGCCACAGAAGTGGCCATCCAAGAATAGGTGAAAATAAGATTCGACCAGACAGCCCGCTCTCACTCCTTTGAGACGGGAGATCAGGTCCTAGTCCTCCGGACGGGCGCCACAAGACCCCTTCGAGACCCACTTCTCAAGCCCCTACAAAATCTTGGGAAAGCGCGGGGACCTAAATTATCTCGTAGACTGTGGGAAAAGGAGGGCCAAGGGGCTACACATAAACCTCCTAAAACCTTACCAAGCCCGTAGTGAGGAGGCACCCGAAGATGACCCACCAACTCTTGGAGCAATAATTGGCACTGCTGCCCTGACCCACACGCCCACTACCAATTCGGAAATACTCGAAAACATAGAAGAAATTACTCCCGGTATCGCTGCCGCCCACCGGGAGGATATCCAACAGATATTGACTCATCTCTCTCGGGTCGCCCGGGACACCCTTGGGTGCACAGACGTTCTCCAACATTCAATAAATATTGTAGAGGGTGTAAAACCCATAGCTCAGGGAAACTACCGGGTCAACCTGGATAAGACCCGTATGATCGAGGAGCAGGTCAAGCTCCAACTCGACCTCGGCCTTATAGAACATAGCCACAGGCCCTGGGCTTCCCCAGTAGTTCTAGTACCAAAGGAGGGTGGTAGAGATCAACTTTGCATCGATTTCTGAAAATTGAATGAAGCAATGGAGTTGGAACCTTATCCCCTTCCCTGGATCGAGGCTTGCTTAGATAGCCTGGAGAGTGCCCCCTATCTAAGCAAGATTGACTTGGAGAAGGGCTACTGGCAAGTCCCGCAGTCCGAGGAGTCACGCCCTCGGACAGCATTCATAATTCCTAGTGGAATCTATCAATACCGAGTTATGCCATTTGGTTTAAAAAATGCTCCCAGCTGTTTCCAACGTCTGATAAACGAGGTGCTGGCAGGCATAAAGAACTGTGTGTTATCTTGGATGACATCATCACCTATGCCAGCATCTGGGAAGAGCACTTGGAGATATTAGAGCAAATTTTAACTGCCCTGGGTAAAGCCAATTTAGTAATTAACCTGAAAAAGTGCCAGTTCGGTGTTGAGGAAATTACGTACTTGGACCACCAAATAGGAAATTGCCAATTAGCGCCAAAACAGGCAAATATAGAAGCCATAGGGAATATGGCTTACCCATGAACCAAACAGGATGCCCAACACTTCATTGGAATGGTGCAGTACTTCCGAAGATTTATTCCAAACTTCGTGGATGCTGCTGCCCCCATCACAAACCTCTTCCGGGGAAAGCAGCCCTTCAGGTGCACGGAAGAGTGCAAAAGGGCATATGATAATTTGAAGGTCGTCTTAATCACCAAGCTGGTACTGCACACCCCTGACTACGAACGGCCCTTTTGCCTAGCAATAGATGCCAGTGACGTCGACATTGGAGTAATAATGTTCCAGGAGAAAGAGGGAGTTAGGCACCCAGTGGCATATTACGCCAAGAAATTGAAACCTGCAGAAACCCGTTATAGTACCATCGAAAAGGAATTGCTAGGAATGGTACTGGTGATGAAACACTTTGAGTCATACCATGCCGACCACACCTTTCCACTAACGGTGTATACTGATCATAACACCCTGTGGTATCTAACTACATTTAGGAATCAGAATAAACGTTTAATGTGGTGGTACCTCGATCTTCAGGACTATAACTGGAGAATCGAGCACATCAAAGGCACCGATAAGATCGCTGATGTCCTACCCCGGCATCATAGCGAGTCATTCATCATTCTTCTCCAGAGACCCGCTTTCCCTTCCCCCCCCCATGGTAAAGTACAAGTGAAGGCTTTTCAGTCACGACATTTTGCCCTTAAAAGTGTTTATTGAGTGCCA
>NC_089748.1:2521633-2529133 GCF_040412425.1 Macrobrachium rosenbergii | reverse complement strand
AATATTGTGCTTGACCTTTGCTGCTTTTGTATATTCTTAAATGCATTCTCTCTCTCTCTCTCTCTCTCTCTCTCTCTCTCTCTCTCTCTCTCTCTCTCTCTCTCCATTGCCATTATCGGTATTGTATGCGAGTTTTCCCCTAGTAGACCCCTCCATTGTTTTATTATTTTTTTAATTATGGATTCACATTAATTTCATCGACAGCCACTGTAGTGCTGTTGCAGTGAAATGAAATTTTAAGTCCATTCTTATCAAAATGCCCACTGTGTCAGCCGTAATTACGCAAAGTCAGATTTTGAATGTAACGAAAATTCTCATACTCATATGAAATTCTTTTTAAGTTCCCCTCAGGTAAAATTACAAGATGGACCTGAATGTGAAATATTAGCTTGTATACAAGTCATGGAAGAATTATAGCAAAATCTTTGGGGACTCACTGATCATCTGCAAGTTTTGTTCACCAAATTACCCATTTTCTTCTCTTGAAAGTCTGTGTTTTTCCTTAATCCTGATTAGGGAAAAGAAAAAGAAAAATTATCGTTATGATGGAAATGATTAAGACTGAGAGTAAAAGAGGAATTGCGAGGTAAATGCAAAGAAACTGGATAAAGGGTGAAAGGTTTACTGTATACTGTAGTGATGGAGGAAGCCAGTGCAAAGAGAATCTTGTGACAATAATACCAAAAAGGCAGTGAAACATTTAGATGAGTTTATCGGTCACACAGAAATCCCAGAATAAGGAATAGATTTTAAATGAAATATTTGAAACGAAGTTGAAGGAAAACATAGTGTGAACCGAAAGTGTGAAAAGAAACTGAAGAAGAAAAAGAAATCCATAATTAAGCGGAAGGAGAAGAAAAAGAAAGAGAACGAAAACCTGTGAAAGCAAGAGGCATCCGTACCTTCTCCTGTCAACGGGACTGTCCTGATTTCTCTCTGACCTGTAAACCTCAAACGGTGCGGACAGAGAGAGCAAGTAGCCTTCGCAGCCTCCTTTTGTGACCTCGATTGTGGAATCGACAAGGTCCTCCGGAGGATTTATCGTAAACGAACCCGTGTTTGTCGACCCCCAACGGCGAGGGAGAAGTACTCCCTTGGAGATAATCTACAGATAGCTTTTGTCCTGTGCTTCGACATCAAGAAGACGAAGAAATCCATTCTTGAGAGGAACTGGAAGTCAGGCCTGACTTGATGGAAATTTGTTAGTATAAAGTTCTCTCTCTCTCTCTCTCTCTCTCTCTCTCTCTCTCTCTCTCTCTCTCTCTCTCTCTCATCATAAAAAAAGCTGATGAGAGTTTGTAAGAATTCCTTCTCATGCTTTGAAAGTGTTTGTACCACCCACTGTAACCCCGACCGCAAAGAACACTGAAATTGAGAAGAGGAATGCTGCTCAAATTCACCATCACGTCAGTTGAAATCGGAGGCCTGGACCCTCCAGTCCCACCAAAATTCTAGGACAGGAATTAGATTCTCACTGTTCCATGATACAATGCATCATAATCCAGTTGAGGTTACTTGGTCTTCCTTATTTGCCCTCAAATATTCAACTTTAGGAATTACTTCTCTTGCTACTTTTCAAGCTACTCGTTGGTTCAGTGATCCTAACACAAGGTGTCATTCAAAACTTATAGGGTAGAATTTTTCAGTTCTAGTGTCAGAATTGACATAATCAGTAATTAATATCGGGTTTAAATCATAACCGGAGACTGGAACGTTCTAGAGATATTCTTCAGTCTGCCTCATTCTGCCTCAGACACATGTTTTCGCGAATACTTTACTGATTTTGTAAAAGCTTTGTTTTCTGTTCAGTAAATTTGAATGATGTGATAGGCCTTCATGTCTTATCTTTTCTTCACTGGAAGGTTTCTGGAAATTTGGAATAATTTCTTGAAAGGATTGTTCTGTGTCTCTAATAAAGAGTCAAAAGTCAATTGTTATAAGTAACGTATCAATGAAAAAAAAAATCAGTGAAAGAATTCACAAATCCGGAATTCGTGGTGTTGTCGATAATAATATTTGACTTGTAGAAGCTTTATTTTTGTCTTTATTTTGTGTATGCAAAGTACTTTTAAAATTTCGTTGGTATCTTAATCATTGAATTGTCCCTTTATTTTTCATAAATTTTTGTAGAATTAGCATTACCCTGTCTCTAATAAAAATCTTATGCTCTTATTAACACTAAAACAATATTAAGGCATTTTTATATTGCCTTTTCAACCTACAATGAGAGTTACAAATCAAAGAAGTCATATTACTTCACATCAATGCTACTTATAGTGCTAAGACTAATAAACTCTGTTACCCTGTCAGTTGCAGTCATTGTCATTAGTTGTCTGTCTTCGAAGGTTTTCTTACGCTTTTGAATATTTCCTGATTTTGTTGTAACTGGTAGGGCGAAGGTAGTTATGGTGTCTGCGCCCCATACGCATTTCCCTCCGATTTAGTCTCTCCAGAAAATCCTGCAGTGGCTTTTCTATCCAATTAGGAAAGTAATTTTACCATGTATGATATTACCGTGTACTAAGTTCTTTAGTATTACATCACACCTTCACATCTTGAAGGGCTGAGACAAATAAACCCGGATTTAACATTGCGGTTAATCTATTACTTTTTTTTTTTACTCAAATGGTACACTGTTTTCTTTAACATGCTCTGGCATAATAAATGAGTTTTTACCTTATTTTACAGAGAGAGAGAGAGAGAGAGAGAGAGAGAGAGAGAGAGAGAGAGAGAGGGAGAGAAATATTTTGTATCTCGTTTGTTTACTGGAGGTGAAATCGCTTCCACAAGACAATCTAGCCTTTTAATAAATAAAAGACAGGCAAATTAGTAGGGATACAAGTATGTAGAAAGAAACTGGCTTATGTAAATTGCATCTCGTATGATAATTTTATTATAAGTTGTTGATTTTATCTAGGGTTCAATAAAGGTAATCTTAGTTTTATAGTAAGGAGACAAATTAACATTACTGTGAAATATTCTATCGCCTTAATCGTATATAATATACAACAGGTTACTCGAACACTGGATCCTCACTTTCAACTGATTTTTGTCTCATTTATCCAACATACTCGTATAGACGCCCTGCTGCCAGGCAATTGACTGATTTTTTTTCCAACTCAAACACCCGTTTCGAGGACACAATAGGTACGTTATGTACATTTGCCAATTTATAGCAAAGTGGCGTAACTGTCGCTGTAAAACGAAATTCCTACTGTTCCACTCCTGTTGCTTCAAGATTTTACAGTAGCTTCCTTTCGAACAGCTTTTCCACAGATCATGAGATGTCCTAAAGTTACCGATACAAACGTCGGGACAAATATAAATTTCAAATTTCTGCGCACCAAAGTCTATGGAGGTATCGTTATAGACCTTGCTGCACACAGTCACCAGATCCGCAATATGCCTAGCCTTAGTTCTTAAACTGAGAATGGTCTAAAACGTCTAGCATGCGAGAGAAGCAGGCACAGGGCTCAAATGTGAAAACGATGTGAAGATGTGCTTTTTAATGTGGAACTCCCCCGTGTTTGTCGAATAACTTATTCCATTTACGATCGATATTGATATAACCAGTTTTCTCTATAATGTCCTATGGCATTTCTTACACATTTTAGTCTTACTATGAATTTTGCGTATAAACACAAATGATTGTGGACTCTGACAATTATTCTAAGCGCTCATTAATTGTTTACAGACAGTCCTTTTCTCTTCTGTAGCATCCCTATACCTATTCCCTATTCCAGCGTGCTGATGATGACAATTATGCCTACTACTTTTACTGCTGTTCACTCTGTTATTACCTGATCAATAGAAATGGGATTCTAAAGAGCATTGCCATCTTACATATTTTTTTTTTCTGTATCGCTCTCATTGCATTTGTAAAATGTTTAGAGGCTAAATTAAAGTCTGTTGTTAATATGATCAGCCTCATCCTCATCACCATCATTACTATTATTATCACTCCAACCAAATAGGGTACATTGTTTACCTCTGTGTCAATTAACAAAGTAGGACATGTTATTGTGACAGCGGTCTCAAAACTCGTGTTATGGCTGTGTATTTTACTTTTATGGCACTTCCAAGTGGACCCTGAGAGCCCCTTTCCCTTAATATATTTGCTTCCATTCTTTTATTAGTTTGACAGGCTGCAAGTGAGATTTAAAAACTATTTATTTTAATTCGCTTCTTGACCTCGACAAATTCCTAACATCTTATAATGCCCCAATTTTCTTATTATTTTGAGAAACACAGACAGATATGAGTGTTATTCAGTGGCTTTGGTCTTTGAATTGGTAACACACACACACACACACACACACACATATATATATATATATATATATATATATATATATATATATATATATATATATATATATGTGTGTGTGTGTGTGTGTGTGTGTGTGTGTGTGTGTGTGTGTGCGTGTGTAGGTGTACATTGTATTTGATAAACATAGTTAAACAGATAGATAAGTGTTTCCATACATCTATAAAAGTGAGAGAGGGGAGAAGGAAAATGTCTTTTACTGTAATTAAGAATATTATTTGTTAGTACACCACCTTACACATACTTCCTAAGATGTTCAAATTGGAAACCATTTTTACCGCATCCACCTTAAAAGTGTGGCCTTTCAACTTATGATGATGTTCACAATCACAATTTTCTCCTAAATGAACAAATAATGAATTAGGTTCACGCATTTTTACTTTCACGAATGCTCACCTGTCACCTGCATTGAAAGAGCTTTGAAAGAGATCAACAGTTTTTACGACCTTTACCTGCAATTCCTCCCCTTCTCCCCCACCCATTCCCAACCTTCCGTTTCTGCTCGCCCCAACCACAAAAACATGGAAAACATGGGCACAGTCCTCCCCCACCCCTTGCGCCCAAGCACCAATACCCTATTCTCCCACTAAGGCATTTCCAAAGGAATTCTCCCTAAAAATTCTGCGTCATCTCTCCCATGTCCTCTTTCCTACCCCACCCACATACACCACCGGCGTCCATCCTGCTAGCGGCCCCGTACACCCTGTAGGATGTCTTCGGAATGCTACAAAACCCCCTACTGTAACCACAGAACAAAAATTGGTACAAGAAGAAATTGCACCCAAAAGGCCAGACCGCAGGTTGTTCCGAGCTGTATGTCTTCCCATTGAGTTGATGACGGCTTTATAGGCCTGACACCTTTTTCTTTTTTCATGTGTAGGCCTAAAGGGAACTGTGTATTCCAAACTAGAGCAGCGGGTATTCTTTCTCACCCTCTCTCTCTTTCTCTCATTTTTTTTTTTTTTTTGTTTTTGTTTCTATAGATTGTATTAATATTTAGTCTTTAAGCAGGGACTGGTAGAGTTGCTTAATTTATCTGGCTTTCGGTATGATTAAAAATGTCTCATCCTAGAAATGGGATTTTTACTTTTGAATTGATCAGTCGTTGTTGGAAAAAAAGATTTACATGAGATTAAAGTGCTTAAACGGATTAACATATCAAGCCGAAATCTCCGCTATTTCGATAGTATTTAAACATCTTTTCTCCCCAGATTAATCTACTATTCTCATAAAAATTTATTATTGTTCAGTTTGAAGTCTGTTAAAATCCTGTAACAAATTTGTTCATTCCAGATGACAAATAAATGCCTTAACAGTTCAACATTACTAATTTTCAATATGGTCTCTTTCTAGTTTATGTGCCTTATTTTGAATATCCCTCCAGGCCCTTTCGAAATGTCAACTTTTTTTTTTAATTAAGAAGAATTTGTCTATGTAAATTGAAGAAAAATCTTCCGTAAACCTCAAGCAGTGCAAAGCTGTTAGTAACACTTATTGCGAAAAATGTGTAATTTTGGTAATGTTATTAAAAGTTACAAATAGGGGAAAGAAAAATATATTAGGAGATTTTTTATTTCATTATTTTACATCCTTCTGGAATTGAATAATGCTCCTAAAATGTAATGTACTTTCGTCAAATATATTGCAGTAACTCAAAGTATCTCAAAACATATTCTGTAGGAAACGAATAATATTTATGGAATATCTGGGTATTTTTTTAACCCAAAATCCTTACATCATCATTCCACGCAACCGCCAGATTTATCACGAAACGAAGCTGCATCCTGGTCACTTTTCATCCAATAGGCTTGATGCATCTGCAACATCTTTGGCCAATCGTGAGCCCCTTTGGTCC
This sequence comes from Macrobrachium rosenbergii, assembly GCF_040412425.1. Lineage (NCBI taxonomy): Eukaryota > Metazoa > Arthropoda > Malacostraca > Decapoda > Palaemonidae > Macrobrachium > Macrobrachium rosenbergii. The sequence continues at coordinate 2,522,951 of NC_089748.1, read as the reverse complement.
CGGCTTCTTACCTGCTTCATCTGGTACAACGGCCAATGGCAGGACTTTTTGCGGAACTGTTTCCGACCAATAGCAGGTCGTCTTACAGTTAGTCTTAGGTGATAGACTAACCTGTAATTATCACATGACCTACAAATCTCCCCAGGTCGTGACTCGCATGTTCTTCCGAAGCATAGTTTACCCATCCCGTACCCTTCCTTCTTCTGACGCTTGTTTGTCCCTTTGCTTCTCCCTTTACCAGTTACCCCTCATTGTCATCTCCCTTTTGTTAGCTCTCTCTGTGCTCCCTTCCCCATCTACAACTTTCCCCTTTGATATACTCAATAATCTCTTCTCAACACTTGTCTTGTGTGTGCGCTCCTCAAAATTTGGCATTTGCCCTTCCCTTCCTTTCCTCCGCCATGTGAGCAGTCTCCCTACCCTACTGCTGCTTTCCCACCCTCCCCTGTCTTTGGTAGACTCACTACCCCCACCATTACCCCACTCCTCTAGCCTCAGCCATTCCCCACTCCCTCCATTCCTCCCTCCTCGTCAAAATATGGCAAAAACGCCTTTGGTTGTTCACCTTGAACGAACATAATAGCTTGTGATATATTTATTTTCGATTTTATAATTTAGCGAGCCTTTATCTGATCATTTTTTTCCATCACTATTAATGCACGCGCAGGTTCTTTCGTCTACTGGCTTGAGCGTCAGATTGTGGAAGTTAAATCTGATCTGGCGCCCCAGAAATTTCATTCGACTAAACTTATTTATTTTCTTTTCGTATTTGAGTTATGCGTTTGCTCGCCTTTCTAGTTAGTGAGTCATCTGTGTTTGTCCTGTGATATTTTCTGTTTGCAGTTCATTAGGATATTGCCTTCTTTTTATTTTATATTAGATGGGGCAATTGAGCTTTCATATATGCCTTATTCTGGCAGAAATACAAAATGAATACAAAGGTTTTATTGGTATAGAATTTTAGTTTTAATTAAAGCCTTTTTGTTTATATATATATATATATATATATATATATATATATATATATATATATATATATATATATATATATATATATATATATATATATATATATATATATATATATATATATATATATATATATATATATATATATATATATATATATATATATATATATATATATATATATATATATATATATATATATATATATATATATATATGTGTGTGTGTGTGTGTGTGTGTGTGTGTATATATATGTGTGTGTGTATATATATAAATATATATATATATATATATATATATATATATATATATATATATATATATATATATATATATATATATATATATA
>NC_089748.1:2499133-2516633 GCF_040412425.1 Macrobrachium rosenbergii | reverse complement strand
AATCTCTTGCTGAGAGAGACCCGCTGCAGGGATTTGAAGATCTAGAACCAGTGGCCATATTGGACCCTGAGGCGCTCCTGCCTTGGCATCACTTGGGCACTCCCAAATTCATCCTCATTTTGGTTTGGTTCTGGTAGCTAGCAGACATGTAAATTCCCAACTTGCCCATTCCACAGGTCAGCCAACTGTTGTCCCATGTGCGACGGGCCTCAGTTCAGGATACCCCTATATTGGATTGTTGCTTTGGACTCCTGCGGTAAGCCTAAGATGAACTCGAGTATTTTGTCAGCCTGTTTTTCCTCCTACTGATATATTTCTCGACTTTCAACGAACCCCTCCAAGTACTGTGTCCTGTGCTCACCACGTGTACTTTTCTCTCTCCATTCATCAGTAAACCCTCCATTATTCCCCTAGTCAATTCTTTTCTCAGCCTGCCGCCCATCGTTTGCACGCTAGTTTAATGCCAATATGTGAACAGTGCAATATAAGTGAGTTTCAATTGGTTGATTGTTAGTATTTCAATTGCATGGTATTAGAGCTTCAATTCTCACCAGTCCCATAGTTAATTCAACAGCTCTCTCTTCCAGAGGGTTCCCTTTATTGTGAGTGACTAAGGAACTCTCAAGTGCCCTTGCATTCATTGTCTTGAATGATTCACGTGCTACAAGGAATTTCACATTTTATGGCACCGCTGAATCTTTATAAATTGCAGTTTATTTATTACTATCCATGGGTGCCCCTAGTATCTGTTTGTAAACTCTTGTTATTAATTGTAAGGTAAATGTAGTTAATCGTTAACTGAGTATATAATTAACCTTGCAGTAAATTGACTAAAAAGAATACCTAAGATTAGTAATCTTCTTCTTCCATTTCCGTATCAGTTTTTTTTTTTTGTATTACCATCAGCCATCTTATAGTATTCTGTTGTTTGGCCTAGGCTGCGAGCTGAGTAACAATATATATATATATATATATATATATATATATATATATATATATATATATATATATATATATATATATATATATATATATATATGTGTGTGTGTGTGTGTGTGTGCATATGCGAATTTGAGCGAACTTTTTTGCTTCTTGATAAGCCAACGTTGGTTTAATTATGTCATATATACCCACCAGCGTACCCATACCGTTGATTATGACGGTGATATAAGAGAGCGAAGACTGTTAGTCCCAATCCAAGGGGAGTTACATACCAATCCTAAGACCAGATCTGCCAAGGCTCCATCAATGTGCATACGCTCCAAGAGGTCAGGGGTAAGGGAGACTGGCCCAAGGATGGACGACAGCAGTTCTTATCTTGGTTATTATGCGGGAATATATATAATCATTTGATAATGTAAGTGTTCATGGTAAATATTGTTGAAAAAAGTCCTTAAATTATGATTGAAAAATATTTTCTTCGCGAGTTCTCTCTCTCTCTCTCTCTCTCTCTCTCTCTCTCTCTCTCTCTCTCTCTCTATATATATATATATATATATATATATATATATATATATATATATATATATATATATATATATATATATATATATATATATATATATATATATATATATATATATATATATATATATATATATATATATATATATATATATATATATATATATATATATATATATATATATATATATATATATATACATATGCATATATATGTATGTTGTTATTATTATTATTATTATTATTATTATTATTATTATTATTATTATTATTATTATTATTATTATTATTATTATTATTCTACCCTGAAGTTGGTTGGAGGTTATATTCCCAACTGTATGCGTTCACATATGTTTGTGCAAAGAAAATATCTCAAGAACTGAAGAATAAAATTAATTAATCTTGAAAGATATATTCAGTAAGTAACTTTCCCAAGTTAATTAACTTTTCAATTTTATCGACCCAGAATAGGTGATTTGTTTCCTTGAAAGCAATCCTTCCTGTTCTAAAAGATAACGACTTTTTAAAGTGTAAATGTTTTCGCAGTATGCATATTTGTAGCAAAAATTTTATATAATACATGTGTAACACATGTAAAATAAATTCATATATTCTTTACTAAAGGTTCATTTACTGACTGCTGAGTGGTCTACGCTTCGGTATGCTATATGCTGTACGTGTCATATACACACACGCACACACTTATGAAGTTGATCAATATCCAGTCACATTACCAAAATCATTGCTTGCCATGAACAAAACATTGCAATACACACACACACGAATATATATATATATATATATATATATATATATATATATATATATATATATATATATATATATATATATATATATATATATATATATATATATATATATATATATATATATATATATATATATATATATATATATATATATATATATATATATATATATATATATATATATATATATATATATATATATATATATATATATATATATATATATATATATATATATATATATATATATATATATATATATATATATATATATATATATATATATATATATACTGTATAGGCTTTCGCACTAACGGGGAGAACTTTGTAGAAAAAACATTAGCGCTAAATGCATGAAGGTAAACAGAGTGACTTCCACATTGCAAGAAAGACAATTCCCTTAGCTAATATTCTCCCTTTTTGGGGTATGGCATTAATGTCTTGCAACGTTTTGTTCATAGTAAGGAATTTTTTTTAGCAATGTGACGGAATATTTATCAATTTTAGAGTTTATTTGGTTTACCTACATAAATGGGAAGCTTGCAAATACTCACAATACACTAATCGATATTTCTGTTCACCTATATTTATATTTTGTACATACTCGTATGTGTTGTTATATAGGTATTTGCATGCATCCCTTTAGGCATTTTAATTGCCAGCTGTTAAGAGGAGACACTGCGGCTGTAATTCCAAACATTTTCAGAATTTCATGTAGAGAAAATCTGTGTATCTGTGTTTTTATTGACGCATATTTTCCTGTTAACTGTTTAAGTACCCCCTTTTTTATAGCAAACGGACGCTCACACTTGTTATCATTTCGGACTTAGAGTTTACGCTTAGAAAAACTAATTTCTAGAGCGAGTAATAGAAAACAAAGGAAAGACCTACCCTAACAGCCAGTTTCCCCCGGTTTTCATATAGTCTTTTCGCAGAGAACTTCTTTTCCTTTTTTCTATTTTTCCTGGGAAACTAATGCACCCTTCAGTTCATTTACTGCGCCATGTCTTTAGGTAAAAATCCCTTATATTAGTGGAAATATAAAAGATTTCCAATTTCTCCTTGCTTTCTATAAATAAATGTACATGCGCAAAGTTTAAACAGGACCAGAAAACGTGCACACGCGCAAACATACAAATAAGTTTGTTTCACCAGGGTGCGCAAGCAGTCGTTAGGCTGAAGAAGCACCAGCAGCCTGCTGTCCCCCAAATGACTCTGACACCCACCCATCATCCCCATCTCCTCACGAAATACAACCGGCATTAATAATTAAATCGCTTGATAAAGTAGGAGCGTAAACGAACGTTCAGGGTGATAATGAGGGAAGCGAGGATACTTAACAATAGAAGAAAGAGGAAAAGGAAGGGGGCGGGGGGAGGACGGGGGGTGTGGGTGGAGAGGGAAGTGGATGTTGGGGGTGAGAGCGGCGGGAGGTTTAGGAATGCAGATGACAAAATGTACACTCACAAGCAGACGACTTTAGACCAGAGAGTTCTTTATTGAAAGTGAAATCATGAATGCAGGAGTCGAGTGCTATGACTCAAGTCACATCTGAGCAAATACTCTCTTTGCTGAATGAATGGGATGCATAACTTTCCGACGTTCTTCTAGCAATTGTTGTAAATAATAATTATTCCATTGTTGTTGTAGCAACGTTATACTTGTTTGGCGTTAGCTCTATTGAGGTTCACGTATTTCTCATGCTACTCCCTCTCCAAACTTTGACCTTGAATGACTTCGAGAATTTCGAAGAAAGATCTTCAAAATTGACAAAGCGAAAATGTCCTGAAGCAAGAACGTAAATCTGAAAGTGCCACATATGTCACTGCAATGCCACCCGCACAAGAACTCCCTACCCCTTCCCACAAATGATTTCTGGTAGGGCAAGAACCAATGAATGTCTTGATTTTTATGTGTTAATAATTTACGTCTTACTGATATCTATTACACCCGTTTGTGTTAGAAGTGTGCCATCAATCTGATAGTCTAATACTGATAAAAATTTAAAGGTTATGAATTGTCAATGTTATAAAAAATTCCAAATCCTAAGTGGAGTTTCCTTAAGACGAGATATCCATAGAACTTATGAGTAGCTTATCATAGTCACGTTATCGTCTGGAAGTCATGTTTGTAATTCTTTATAAGCCTTTATATCTATCTATCCATAAGTCTCTCACTAAATATCATCATTTGTAGGAATGAGGGAGGACCAAGTTCAAACAGTCCCTATCTTTTCACTGTATATCATCATTTGTAGAAATAGCAGGGAAAGGGATATTGTACTCTGCATCATATATATATATATATATATATATATATATATATATATATATATATATATATATATATATATATATATATATATATATATATATATGCGTGTGTGTATGTATATATGTATGTATGTATGTATGTATGTAATTGTAATAGCCACAATGCCCTTTTAACTTCTCGAATTCTTCACGCTTTTTTGGATATGCTTGTCACTACATAGCCGTAAGATCCAAGCACAAGAAATTGAAGAGACTGTCATGCCTGGTCGTGGAAAATGAACCCGCGTCACCATAATCACAAGGTCACGTTGCCGACCTGATCACGAGAAGGATAAAAGTCTATTACCTCTCGTACATACATATACCTGTCGTTTTCAGATATATTTATTAGAGCTGGAATAGACCCATCCTCACCATCACCTGTCGTTTTCAGATATATTTATTAAAGCTGGAATAAACCCATCCTCACCATCATAGCCAAATGAGCAATCGTTTTTATTGCTTTTTAGGCGGAAATATATATGTAGAATCTAGTTTCCCGCGAGCAGGCATCACAGTCTCTTCAATTTTTTGCGCTTGGATCTTACGCTTTGTAGTGACAAGCATATCCAAAAAAGCGCGAAGAATTCGAGAAGTTGATTGGGCATTGTGGCTATTACAATTACATATGTATCTGGTAACAGTGACTAGTAGATTCTACATATATATATATATATATATATATATATATATATATATATATATATATATATATATATATATATATATATATATATATATATATATATATATACACACACACACACACACACACACACACACACACACACATATATATATATATATATATATATATATATATATATATATATATATATATATATATATATATACATATATATATATATATATATATATATATATATATATATATATATTATATATTTGTGTGTGTGTCACTTATACACGCATGATGTAATTATATTCACAAATATTAAGCCACAAATATCGTTTAATATCCAATTCACTATACCCCGGGAATAATTTACACCCAAGGGGAATAATTATTGATAAGTACTTCATCACAGGCAGGAATCGAACCATTGCCTTGTTAGAAACAACAATAGACAGTGACTTTGACAAGGTATAAGTCGACACTGCTGTACATATGCCTATCGAATTCAGGTTCTGCACTTAGGATCGATATTAATCAACCTCCACCGATGTTTTCTGACTGGTAAGTTTGTAACATTTGGCTAATTATGAATTTTTGCCATTTTTACAAGCGTGACTTTTATACATGAATACTAAGCACCAAATCTTGATGACTATCCCATTCACTTTACCACGGGCATAATTAACACCACAGGAAAGTATGTAATATTCCTATATTTTTTCTTAGAAAAATCTAAGCAGATCCACAGACATTAGGAAACGTAGACTACGTAGTTAACTGATCTTTGTAATGTTAGCAATACATACAATTGAGGAATATGACCAATAAACTACTTAAATCTTGCCTATAAAGTAAAAAATACTAAACATTACATGTTCGATGTAACTAAATTTGACAGATATACTGTATGTTTGCATGGATGTAAGATCTGCAATACACACCCTTCTTCTTAGTTAGACTAACCAAAGCATCCTGACCAACATATGTTTAAATCCCACCTGCAAAACAAATTCCTTTCCTTTTGGACTCCAAAGTTTTCAGAATGAAGTGTATCCAAAATAATAGGATATAGAAAAGTTGAGTTATTTGGGATATTTATAATAAACGAGTGGTACAGTGCCTCATTTAGTAGTGTATACCAGGCACCAAAATCCAGAGGAGGTTGCTTGGGTACCTCTCTCATGGGCTCTACTACCACATCAATAAGATGTATTGAGTTAGAACTGTGCTCGAGCCTTGCAAGCTGCAGGGCCTGTCATAGCCACTTATACGTGACATTGCACTCATTAACCCTTCAGGTTGCTTATTCTTTAACATGTCTTGTGTAGCATAGCATAAGAACTCTTGTGATTTGTAATAGTACTGCATTGTAGTTAAATATCGGCAGACACCTTGAAGTTAGTGCTAGGGACCTTTAGTTAAGTAAGCTAGCAAAGTTCATATCCCCATCTTAGAAGTTAGGTAGGTAATCTTAGTATCTTCATTTCATGGCCAAGGCACATTAAGGGAGGGAAGTAACATAATCAAATCTGGCATCTTCTCTTAGTGCAGACCTTCACACCCGAAAGGGAGTGGAATGTCAGGTTAAAGGGGGAGCTATTATAAATATTTGCTGCTAACATCTTTACTCTTAGCCAAATAGGGGTTAAAGTCCCATCTATTAAGGGGGGATATCCCATGCCTGATGATAGTGGAAGTGAAGTGGCAGATTTGGGTGTAGTTTTTAAAAAGGTCAAGCCAGGTAGTAGAATTAAATGATTCCTTGGGGAATAGGCATAGTAATAGTTGCTCCATATCCCTGTCCTAAGACCTATAACCCTGTGCTCTCTTTTTGTTGGTTCTTAATTGTTTTTCCAGGAATATGGGCACTCCTTGTTTCGAAGAGGCCATTTCCATGGCGCCGGGGCTTATAGACTGACAAACACACGAAAGAGCCGAGAGGAGTCAGTTCCTGCTCAGCCCTCATACAGGCATAACCCCTGTCCTGCTAAGTCCTGAATCTCGGGCCATATCTCTGTGTTATGGCAAGCTGCCACACTTGTACTGGGTCACAAGTGACCCGGACTATGAGCAGCCCCTTCATTTGTTAATAGAAGACAGTGGATTATCAAGCTATTCTTTGCAAAAGTGCACTTGCAATCTGGATTGCCTGGTAAGTCTGAAATTAGCAACTGAGGACCAGTATACTGTTTCTCTCACTATATTCCTCATTTGTTTTTTCAAATAGTTCCTCTCCCAAGTAAATCCCTCACTGATATCAAATAGCGATTATTCTGTGTGTTCCCATTTGAATTAAGTTTATTGATGAACTAATCCTTTGCTCACTGAACTACAATAAATCACCCCTCCATTGTGATAGATTATTGCAAGTGAGAGAATCATCCATGCTCAAATGCTTATCTAGGAAATCTATTTCCAGAAGTGTTATCTTGACCCCTCATGTTTCTGTGAGAAGTTGCCTTAGAGGACAATCATTTCATCCTTGCTACAAGCAAGCTACCTGCTTCTGCAACTGTTTGCAAGATAGAAACTTTGTATTTGTGAGCCAAGGGCTCCCGTTTGCTTTACTAATGTGTAAATATTTCACTTCTTTCTGAAAGCCAGTAACTATAAATTTGTCTTAATTTTAGTGTTGCATTTGTCTTGCTGGATTACACAACAGCCGTGATTTATTTCCCCTGCTTGAACTGTGTGAAATAAAGTAATTTAATGTAACTGCAGCTTTCATGGCGACCTTCCTTTTTATTTTAGAGACATGAAAAAGGTGAGTTGACTTGTGTATTGCATTCTTTATTATACATTTGGTTCTGGGTAAGTGGCCCTTAAGGCCCAGTTCATATTCAATATTCATTACATCTTGCCATACCCAGACAAATATGTAACAATATATATATATATATATATATATATATATATATATATATATATATATATATATATATATATATATATATATATATATATATATATATATATATATATATATAATATATTAACTTTCTGACTCACTGCGGTAACAAACCTCGGTCTCCCGAGTGACAGGCCGCGGCGGTAGCGACTGATGTACAAAAGTCATCACATACCAGCGAATTTTACCCAACTTCCTGACCCATCAGCGAGTCAGTCGCTACCATTACATTTGAATTAACCTTTCACAGTGAGATATGATGAAAATATGAACAATGAGCATGTACTACACAGAAATAAATTTCTGACTCACATCGGGAACGTATCTCGGTCTCCGCTGAGAGTCAAATATATTTCTGTGAAACATGTGATCATGTGTTCATTACTTCCTATATATATATATATATATATATATATATATATATATATATATATATATATATATATATATATATATATATATATATATATATATATATATATATATGTGTGTGTGTGTGTGTGTGTGTGTGTGCGCGCGAATGTATGTAGGTATGTATGAAATGCCTATAGACAGGCAGCCTGATGGAAACGAAAACAATTTTCCATATCTTCTGATTCGAAGTGAAGTTCACGACCCATCCGGAAATTCACGAGAGCTCGTGAATGAAGGTGGGCGTATCGAGGCCACACGAGAACTTTAATGCTCGAGAGGATATTGTGTGTGAAAATATTTCATGTTTCATTTCCTTGCTTCTTGACTTTCGTTCCTGAATTCTGGGAATCTGAGCCTCAGTACTAAGTTTGCATTACATTACAAAGCCAAGATGCTGGGTTTTTTTTTTCTGTAAATGGAGTAAATGTACTTCGTTCTTTGCTGTAGCAGGGTAGAAGATTGTAATTCGTTTATTCCTTTTTTACTGTTTTTCTTGAGACATTTGCATATTGTTCTTTATTTTTTGTATAATTACAAAACAGTTTTATTGTCTTTTTTAAAAATGAAAATCTTTAACTCACTCTGATCCGTTCCCATTTCTTCAATAATGTCCTTCCACTCAGTTGCACAACACTGCCAGATTCCTGTTCTGCTAATCTCATCTTACCACATCCTATCATCCAATGTATTTACAACCAGTTGCCCATAATTATGAATCGACCAATTCCTATCTTTCACCATCCATATTAACATTCAATGTTCCATTTTCTAGGTTTCCATTTACTTTACTTTACTCTCCCATAATTATAGTTTTCTCCTCTTGGAGTTTTTTTCCCCATTCTTTCTCAGTCCTCAGTTTCAAGTCACCATCACTTATAAGAAATGTATGATCTGCAAACATCAGCCGTCCCACATTGGACAAACAATACCAACTTGCACCAACGCAGACTGTTCTTTCTCTTACTTATTCCACTACTCCATCCATAAAGATATTGAAAATCCACTTAGAATAACAAACTATTCATTGTAACATCTCCATTCCTGCACCAGCTAGCCTCTCTTCCACCTACAGATTCTGACAAACACTTCACCGTCATCATTAAATCTTTGTCGTGTTCAGTAGCCTATTTTCTATATCACAGGTCCTCAGTACCCTACACATTAGGCTACCGTTCTATTGATCCTATGGTAACTTTATCTACGTTTGTGTATTTCATATACTGCTTTTTCCCTTTATTTTGAAATTTCTCACATAACGGTTTCATGACAAACATTTTGATCCACATATCATCTTCCTTGCTTATACACCCCAGTTGATTCCTTATCAGTCTTTTGGTCATCTGTCTTGCATTCTTAATCCAAATCCCACCATGAACATTCGCAAGTATACAAAGTGATGTGATACTCCTGTAATTCTTAGTCTCCTTCATCAGCTTTATATTTACACGAATAAATGATTAGTACTCCTCTCACCAATTCTTACACAACCTTTGCCCCCTTCCAGTACTTTTTACAGCTTGAAAGCCTTTTAGTCTTAATTTCACCCTCGTGCCACGACATATTCCATCAACTGTTGGTTCCTTTCTGTTCTTAAACTTTCTTATGTCCTCAGCAGTTATTTCCACACCCATTCTTAATCTTACAATATCCCCTTTTACTATTACAACATTCAGTTTTGCCTCTTGTATCTTCTAAATGCAACAAATATTCGAAATACTTACTCCATGAACCATGTAATACAATTTCCCCCGACAACATTTCTCCATTTTAATTTTTTATACCTATTTGCTCATTAAGCTATCCTTCTCAATAACTTCCTTGCCCACCTTTTCCTAGCATCTTTTTATTCCATAACTTTTTCCTTGCATTCCTTCCTCTTGACCACATTATCTATTCTCATGTATTTCTATATATATTTTAATCTTGTTTTGAGTAACTGCTCTTTTTTCTTCACTAACCGTCTCGCATTCTCATCTCACCACTCTCTTCTCATCCTCCTCCCTATTACCCAAACGTGGAATTGGCACACATTTCAAATACAATTTTATCTTTGGTGTCTTTAGCCCTAGCCCATTTTTTAGTCACTTCTTATATCTTCTCATCACTTTCTTCTAATGAAAGTCACATGTCTTAATTACTTTTACGAATAAATTTTCACCATTTCCTTTCCAACCTGAATTCCACCTATATTATTAACTTTAACTTTAAAGAAATAGGAAACCAAGATACTCCCAACTACTCATTTTACACTATTATTATATTCAACTTACTCTTCCGTACACTCTTTACTAACACAACCTAAAAAATTCTTTTTACGGTAACTTTTCTTTGACAAGTATTGATCGGAAGGCTTTAATCAGAAACCATTTATTTCCATCAATCAAGCCCCTTCCCCAAATCTTATCCATACCACTCTCATTTCTCATTTGCGGGTACGTTCGTCTTTTGGTATTCTCGTGACAGATTGAAAATTGTCAGAAAATGGATTCAGAGTTTAGCTACGTTCTTTTTACGACATCATTATTTTTTACTGTAGAACAGTGAAATGTTCTAATTTGAAGATATTTGCTGGAAGAATGTTATTCAAATAGTATTTTGCATCATTATTAAATCATTCTTATTTCATTATTACAAATCCTAATCTTAAATTTTAAGGTTATGAGAATATATACTGCTGAACCTTGATACGGTTTTTTTGGTAGAAATTAATTTCTGATATATAAATCAGTAAATTTTACGGCTATAAGTGTAATCGTATATATCCTGAATCAGTACGCCTTCTGACAAAACGTAGTTTGAACGATACAAAACACAATGATAAAATTAACAATATAGGGGTGGTATTACGCTATCTTCCGACATTTGTGCAAACCACAATTGACAGTACTTTTAAAGCATTTGCCAATCATTACGCTAGTCATAATTATAAGATGTCATTTTGAGCTTTAATTTGAACAGAGTAAAATGGCTATTTAAATACAGTCGGTGATTGCCACCCTGACTTGTTACATTTTGTGTAGAGGACAATTTCTAAAATTGCTGCATCCGAAAATAACTGTATTCACTCCATAAGCACCAATAAACGCTTAGCATCCATGACAGCTTTGTTTCAGAGGAATGTCCGTGGATGAAACATTTCGCTTGTGAAATCTGCGTGATACTCGTCGGCTATTACGCTGGGTTAGAATTTAAGCATTCATGCATTTTCAGAGTATATGCATTATCATATACTTTTCACACGCATAACAACACACACACACGCGCACACACACACACACACACACACACACACACACACATATATATATATATATATATATATATATATATATATATATATATATATATATATATATATATATATATATATATATATATCTCGTGTGTCTGTGTGCGTATATGATTCCTTTAAGAAATATATAAATTTCACAAGAATGAAAAGGAAGTTTCCGTTTGTTTGAGTATCCTACAATGCAAAATAATATGAATCTATAAATTTGAAGTTAATATTATACTAAGATGAAAATTAGTTGTTGGTACGGAAGATTCACCAAAGTATTGCTGAGAGAGAGAGAGAGAGAGAGAGAGAGAGAGAGAGAGAGAGAGAGAGAGAGAGAGAGAGAGAGAGGCAGCGTTCCACAATTGACCTCGATAGTATTGATCATATCGTGTTGGTTAACCAAAATTCGTAAATGTAATAAATGACGACTATAAAGAGGTGTGTGAACTGCCTTTGGCCCTAAATTTGTATTTATAGGCAAATTCTGTTTCTAAGTTATGATATGGAGCAAATATCGGCAAGTCATTGCTATCACTGTAACTGTAGATATGACACTTAGGGGACGAGATTGGAATTCTGTCGTTTCCAGTAGTAGTAATAATAGTATTTAGGAAAATAGTGCCATCGATGTCATTGTTATGGTACCAAAAGTAGCTGCCATATTTTTTTTCTTATTTTCACTATTTTTGTTGAGAATTTGCGTTTTCGGAACATTAAGTTTGCTCCTCCGAATTATAAACCACATAAAATTTGCATGCGAGGGAGTCGCGAGGCTGTCAACCATGGGTTTACGCTATATATATTTTTACGTATTTCCCTGGGTTTATGGTATTTTACAGGCCGGCAACGGAACTTTATTTAATTGGCCTTGGAGTTCTGACTTGCGTAAAGGGAAATCGTAAAAAAAAAATAAGAAAAAGGAGAGAATTTAGGAGCTGAAGGCTCTACTTCATAAGGAAATGTTACATAAACACTTGGGATAAATTAAAGAATTATATTTACAAAAGCAAGCAATTGAAGGGAAAATGGATAAGTAAGTTGATAAAGGGCTTGCAACGCCTGAAGATCCATCGGCTGGAGTCTTGAATAAAGGCAAGGCACAGGCCGAGATGAGTCCACTGCGAATGGGTCCCTCTGCAAGAGAGATTTACACATTACACGCCAGTAAAGGAACAATATAACACCGAATATGACTCCAGTTTGCACTAAGGGCGCCCAAGACTCGAGGAATGAATGACCACTTTTGCACTCGGACACAGGACATTGAAAATGGCACTGGATAAACTGACACAAGGACAGAAGTGAAATGCTGGTACTCCAAGCTTTCTAAAGGGCAAACTGTCGTGACCGAAAAGTCTTTACTCGCACTTTACCTTAGGGGAAGCGGGTCTCTGACGAAATAAGGACGAGGGGTGATAGCCAACGATGCAGGCTGTCCCTCAAGGAAGACTGGAGTCTGAAGTCGGATGGGGATGAAGGGTGAGCTCTCAGCAAAGTTACCACTAACCCTCGTGCTGCTACTGCATGGCTTCTGCCCCCACAACTAACTAACTAACTAACTGCTTCTACTGCAGTCTTTCCCTTATAAGGGCTCCGGCTGCGTCGGGACGTGGTGGGTCATCCGCCAGGTGTTCCCAGGTTCCCTGCGGAGGTAAGACAATTCAGGCAGCTTAATTTGCCTTTAGGACGGCCGTCTTAAGAAGCTTAGTGGGGCTAAGCTTATTTAGGAGTGGCATTAAATCTCCTCCTGGCCCCTGTTATATATATATATATATATATATATATATATATATATATATATATATATATATATATATATATATATATATATATATATATATATATATATATATATATATATATATATATATATATATATATATATATATATATATATATATATATATATATATATATATATATATATATATATATAATATATATATATATATATATTTATATTTATGCTTCTCACCCTCGAACATTTAGTTTTAGTAATATCAGACTAACCAAGACAGGGAAGCCTTTGTCTGGCGGGAAAGCATCGCCACTTCAAACTTCAACGTTCGTTTGTAGCATTAGGGATGTAACCCCATTTGCTTTACCTGTCCTCGTTGGCGAATGTTTTTGACATAGTTTAGACCCCCGAGGACATGAACGCATACCCTGTTTTGACCCAGCACTGGTCAGACAAGAGACAGAGAGAAACCAGCCGCCGAATCCAACGGACGTTCTGTGAGGTGGCTCTGTCACCGCCTTTGTCTATCGTCTTATATTAGTGAATTGTGAAGTGGCGAATTAATCCCAGAACTTCCGATCGTCCGTTGTATGCACAGCAACTTGTCGTCCAAGGTAAAGTCTGTGTTTTGTTCAAAACTTCGTCAATTACTACCTCCTTTTTCTGTATTTCCAATTTTTCCTTGTTCCATTCTCCCGCCACCACTTACTGTAGATGCTTTTACGAAGTCTAGATTAAGCCAAATTATTATATTGTTTAGCTTCATCCAAATTATTCCAGTAAGAGTACCTAGGAATTAGGGTAAGCAAGTCATTTTCATTCTTTATGCATTCTCTGTGTCTCGAATCCATTGTCTGGAAGAGCCGTTGTGATTTTGGTTTTACCATATTAGCGAGTAAAGTGGACTGCGTCCGAAGTTGGGCGAAGATTAATTAATTTCATTAGTTAACTGCAATTCTTGTATATTTGTCAGGAATTTACCCCCGGCTGGCGACCTTTAGTGTTAAACGACTGTCCTTGAGGTTAATTTGTAGCTCAATTGACAGGTTACATGTGTCCTTGGCATGCAGGGCCGCATAAAAATTACGTAAATCCAGTAATAAACTCATCAGCCAAGTCTCGTGTAACAATATATATATATATATATATATATATATATATATATATATATATATATATATATATATATATATATATATATATATATATATATATATATATACATATACATATACATATACATATACATATACATATATATATATATATATATATATATATATATATATATATATATATATATATATATATATATATATATATATATATATATATATATATATATATATATATATATATATATATATATATATATATATATATAATATATATATATATATATATATATATATATATATATATATATATATATATATATATATATATATATATACATATACATATATATACATATGTATATATGCATGTGTTTTCTGGAAATTTAATGTTTTATATAATTTTGATATGTTTTCTTTTATATTTCTCATGTGTTTGCGAGAAATGTAATGAGGTGATTTTGTAGTCTGTATGTTTTTCTGCAATGTTTGTATATTTTCTCTTGTGTTTGTCACATACTGTCTGTAATAACTATGATAATATTGTTTGTTGGAGATGCTAAGTGTCAGATCTTACAATGATTGCTTTGACTGTGTGATTTTAGGACTAAAATACATTTTGCTGTTAGGATTATGTTTGTACAGTTGGCTCTTGTGGACTCAGGTGTGTCCAGCCAGGGTACTGGTGAAGTTCACACAGCTGTCAGGTGTTCTACCATAGTAATTCCCCTCCATTTTGAAAGGAAGCACTTAAGTTGTCAGCCAATAGGGAGATGAGGTGACAGGAATAGATGATATTTGTTGACCAGGGCTAAGGTATCACTGGTTCCCCTCTGTGTTTGTATAACTGTGCATACAGGAAGCCCTTGTCAATCAAGCAGATAAGAGGACAGGCCTATATAGCTCTCTAAGCCAGAGAATAAATTATCTTATTTATTTTCCCTCTCCAGAGGAAGAAACTCTGTTTATTCCTGTTGGAGAAGAAGACACTCTGTTTATTCCAGTTTTCTTCCAGAGTGACCCATTTCCAAAAATGCCTAACTGGCAACCCAAGTTTAATCTTATATAAGATTTTTGATAAACGGAACAGTACAGACTGAGACTCTGTAGAGGTTGCTCTCTCTCTCTCTCTCTCTCTCTCTCTCTCTCTCTCTCTCTCTCTCTCTCTCTCTCTCTCTCTTCATTCAGGAGAGAGTAAGATTTTTGGTCACTCTCCCAAACATATAAGTTTTTGGAAACTTAATAATATTTAGTGCTCCTTTGGTAGGATCTGACATAAGAAAAGTGTTAGCAGTGTAACAGGCCTTAGATAAAAGTGTGTATATTGCTGCAGCAAAAGGAGTTGCATAAAAGTGTTCAGAAACTTATTAAGGCAAAGTGGCTTTTTACTTATTTTCTACCATGGTAAAAGAGTAGATACTTTAACCCTTAAGGGACGGCATAATTTATCAATGTGCAGTACCCCAGACCAGGGAAACTTTGAGGTCAGCAAAATAAAAAAAAAAAATCACATCAATGGAAAGAAAATGACATGTACATTTACACTGTATAAATAAAAAAATTCTAAAAAATTTTCCCTACCTTCCACAAAAAGTTGAAAATTACTATTTACAACCCCTTGTGGGACCTCATTTACAAGACAATTGTAAATTTTGCAACTTATGTATGTTTTTTCTAATAAATAAATTTATTGTATTTTGTAAAATTATTATTACTGCTCACACAATATCAAAACAGATAAGAAATAAAAGCAGTAACAAATTTTTTGCATATTTGTTGAAAAATATTCACGTAAATTTAAGAGAAGGAAGATTCAGTAACTTTTTTCTTTTACATGCTTTTTCTAATATTTCTTTGCAATTTTCTCTATAAAATTACATTTACAACCGACATACTATTGTAAAAGACAAAAACAAAAAACAACAGCAACCCTTTCATATATTTACAAACAAATTTACAAAACGACTCATGTGAGAGAGAGATGCAGTACTTTCCCCCTTGAAGTCACAAGCATTACTGATACTGGCCTAACTCTCACGTCTGTATAAAAGTTGCCATTAGTGAATTTATAGCATATAGAAGTATTGGCACCTCTGTGTCGAATCATTATTACCATAACAGTGGTGCGTAATTCTGTTTCACACTGAGGCTCAATCCGTCCACCTCCCCAAACCTGCTTTACTTCACATTGAGGCTCAATCCGTCCCTTGAGGGTTAAAGAGATTTTGCCTTGGTGAAATTATTGTTGATAAAACTTTTGTGCATTTTCTGCATGTTCTTGTTTTTACATTTTTGTGTGTGTGTGCTTGTGTTTACAATTTCATAGTTTTACCCAAACTGCTATGTTGGTGATTTAACATTTATTTGGTTAGCACTTTATATGTGTTGATACTTTAACATTGCATACTTGATTTGATTTTCATTTGTTAATATTTCTTTTTTTCAAATCTGGAGTAAGTCTTAATAGTTTGAATTTTGCTTAGTAAAGTAATTTCTTGATATGTTAAAGTTTTGTGAATTAATCTTGTTTAAGAATTAACTAAATATTATGTTGTTTTCAAGTAATGGTAATTTTTTTCAGATTGTGAATTCTAATTATAACTTTTGAAGTTAGAAATAACATTTTGTATTTTAAGTTTTAAAAGCACAGTGTTTCATTTTTAACCACCAGTGAATAGGGTTATTTGTGTATGCACAAGGTAAGTGATAGACATGTTTTCTTCTTCAGAAGTTTTTTGAAGTGAATTAAGACCAGGGAAACAATTATAGTTGTTTGATGGAGTGATCCCCATTTTTATCTAGTATATCTCAATACCTCACACATAACTTGATAAACTTAATTTGATTTCTCAGTAATAAGCA